>NC_132899.1:15499203-15800631 GCF_030463535.1 Salminus brasiliensis
CTGAGGACATGGTTACATTTAACATGGACCAGCAGGAAGCAATCAGGCATTAAACACAATAAATATAGGCAATAAATGAACTATACAACAACACTACACAACCATTAAGCACAGGGCAGTAAAGCCACTGGATAGTGGATTAGGGACAGTTTCTTGCTACAAGAGTGCACTAATAACAATACTCACATTTGCCTGTAACCCCATTACAAGTGTACAGATGTACAGATTTGAGGTGTTTGAGCATTTACAGTTAATTAAGTGTAATCGTTTAGATGCTCAGTGGGTTTAAATGACTGGGTACTGCCAGTAGGACACATTTAAAAAGGTCCTCTTAGGTTCTTTAAGGGTTCTTTAGTGACTGCAGTCTGAAGTGGGCTACTGCTGTGGACACTGATCACTGAAAGTATATGGCTTTGCCAACCCAACATTCCAACATACTACAAAGTTTTTAAGAGCTATTTAGAGCACAGATAACTAGCTTTTCAACACAACACAAAAATACTGGATTGTTGAAAGGCACCATATAACATTCACTGACGTCCACAAAAGAGGACTCGGGTTTAAGGTTGAAGGAGCTAAATTTAAAACATTCCAAACGTCCACACATCTGCTTTTACCATTTTATGGAGGGGAAACTTATAAAGTTATGAAGCTTCAGTGAAGTGAATGCGTTGGTGACTTGTGAGGCTGTCAGGTAGCTAACCTAAGAGCCTCACTAGCACCCGGCGTGTTCGCATCACCAGAGCTTCATAACTGAGCCATTTCTCTGATGAAGGATGTTCTGGTGTCGGTTTCCCCTCCACACAATGGCAAAAGCAGTCGTATGGACACTTTTGTGGATGTTTTAAACTGAGCATATTACACTAAACATTGTATGTTTATTATTGCTGTGGTTGTAATCTTTATCAACAAATACACTGTCGTGCCAGATCTAGCCAGCTCTAACACAAAGTAAACAAAGATGCCCCCCCATTGTTGTCATGGAAAATAAGGCGAATAGGGTTTTTAAAAAACAGTTCTATATTTAGCACCAAAAGAGGTTCTGCTTACAGTACTAAAAATAACCTCTTAGAGTGTAGTGCAACAGATGAAAGTGAGGCATGAGATAAGATTGAATTCTGTTGTACTGCTGTGCAATTGTGCTTAATAAGTGAGTCTGAATGTACTGAGGACCATCAAGCAGAACCGTTAAGCGGTCTGACAGCCTGGGGGAGGACTTGGACCAAAAGATCTGTAGCCTGCATTTCTATCCATGAAACTAGAGATACTGAGCTAACTTCAAAGCCCTGGATTGTAAACACTCCTACACAAAGTTCTTAAACAGTTCCTTGTTTGTGCATCAGAGAAAGAAACTTTGTTTACTATTAAAATCTGTACATTGAGGGGAAAAAGGAGCAGAAAATAGTTTTTTAGACATTACATCACAAATTTCATGCTGAAACATTTACTGCTTTTCTGATTAAATAAAAAGTGTAGTATGATTAAATAATGCTTGATGTCTAACCCAGAGGATCTTTAGACCATGGGCATACTCCAGTAACTCTCTTCATGCATAATTTGAAAATTTTGCCAAATGTAAATCCATAGCTCAAAATAAAATACACTGTGAGAGAGAAGAGAAGAAATGATAAATTGTCCTTTATCTGACTATAGTTTGAAACATGACCCTGCTTTAATTACCTCTCCTCTTCACTGTATTCAAAGTGCAGGAATTGGAGTGACTGCATTGTTTTAGTCAATCCAACGCCTGTACAGACCTTCAGCAAAATTCGAAAATTCTTGCATTAATAAACAGCACCATTTGGAGGTTTGTACAGTCTGCCACCCCCCCCCCATCTCTTTATATATAAAATTTTTAGGTTTGACTTCTTGACAAATACTGTTATGGATCTAAAACACAAGGTTTTGGCTCCTGAAGAATCCAGTCATACAGAATCCTTTAGGGAGATACTGTACACAGACCAATTTCTAAGAGATGTAGTAAAGATCTATTCTGAGTTCTTTGAAGACACACTTTAAAAGAAAAACACTAGTTTGTAACACTAACCAAATTCAGCTATTAAAAAAATGCTTCAGCAAAGTTCTTTAAGTAATCAAGAGTGGGACTTCTCTGAAATTGCTCCAAAAAGATTTTCACTTGGTACCTTTATTTTTTAAAGTCAAATTTCCTTACAATCAGTGACAACAGTAGGATGGAGTCCAGCAGGTGAACAGCCTTTATCAGTGACTCACCCAAGAACCCCCAAAAGCTCCTTTCAACATTATAATGTTGTCTAAAATCCACAGAAGGAAATCACTTCATCTTGACTGTCACCCTTACACCTCCATCAGACCTCAACAGCTGAAATTAAAACACCCAGTTGCATTTTTGCATACTGCATTACATTTCTTCTTATAATTAATGAAGTATTGCATTAACAGTGATGCAGTTAGTATTCTGGAGCTCATCAACCAACTCATTAACACTAAAGTCATAAATACCAGCATAATACAGAAAAACTGCAAGCACATTAAAGTTATGTTGTACATTATTGCTCCTGTGTGGAAAGCAGGAATTTTGAGTTTTATTTTTTTTGAGTTAATTTTGAGTTAATATTTTTGAATTTTGAATTTTGAGTTAATATTTTTATTACTATTATGAGCTATGAAGTGTTTTTATCAGCAAGCTCATGAAGTCAACACTGTCTGAATGACACAGAAATGCCTTACAGTCATGGTTATCTCTTGCTGTAGCATATATTAAATTGAAATTCGGTCCAACTGCAAATTTGCAGTGCTGCTACTGCTTCCAGTATCACAATCTCATCCATTTGTATGGTGCATTCCTTCTCTTAGGAACATTTTTAATTCAGTTGTTTGGCTTCATAAAATATGCACAGCAGTTGGCAGTTTAATGACTGGATTAAATGGCCTACATTGAAAAACTGGGGCTTGCTTTTCAGTTCAATATCTTTCACACTCAACAACTGAGACACAGTGAAGCTCTAAAGACAAGGTGTATTTTTGTGCTGCTACTGGGCAGTTAGATTTCATCATCACAAATCATGACTTGTATAGGAGAGTGAGAGCGGTCCACTTACGTGCATGCTCAAAGCCTGTGCGCATACGTTTGTAGAGCTTGCACCTCCACTCCCAGGCCTTTAGTTGCTTCTCCTTGTCAGAAGTCTCCAGGCTAAGGCTCTCCCTCATCACCTGGGTGGAGAGTTCACTGGCTCTCCTCTGAGCCTCCTGTACCAGTGTTGAGAGATGGGCTTCTCGGCTCTCTTGGCTCACAACTGCAACACAACACACAACAGCTTGACTGATGAACAGACCCAGGCGTCACATACTCACATTCAGCCTATCTTCCTGATTACATTATTTATAATAATGTTTATATTTATAACTCAATAATTTACGCTTAATCTCTAAGGGTGAACAGTACCATAAAGTGAAAACAAGGCCACGTCCACACGCACGTACACACACAAACGCCTGCACGATCATGCTAGCCCTCTAAGGGGCAACATTACTTGAAAGAGCGACATCAAAACACCATGAAGACAGCAGAAAACATTTCATCTTAAATTACCCACTATATCCCATTTAGTACACTATGTAAGTCATGAAATTGTGGACTCTACATTTAAATTTACATTTAAGACCATACAGTGGTAATAGGACAGTATTTACATTAATGTGCTGAAATTTAAAATCTAGTGCTATCTGCATGTAGATGATGTAATTTTAAGACGTATGTAGGTCACTACATAGGGAGTAAAGAGGTATTTGAGATTTAGACAGAAACATGCATGCTCTGAAAGCTCTGTTTTCCCCATCCACACAGCAACACTGATAACAGAGCTTTCACAAATCTACACCTTGAAGTGCTTTTTCAGTGACAAAAACAGATTCCTGGAGACAGGGCCTAAATCTTTTAAACAATGTCCCGAATGTCCTTCTTTTTTCTAAAGGAAAACCTTCTAAAATCTAGCAGGTATGTTTTGGGAGGGAGCTTATTTTGGTAAAGGGCTGCATGACAAGCACTGAAACAGCTTAAGACCTTACAATAATGTGTTATGCGTTGAAACTGTACTGTCCCTGAAATAGTGTTCTGATCAAGAGGTGCAGAAATAGCACTATGGCTCTCAAACAGGGAATGTTCCACATGCATGTTGTGTTTTAGTGAGTAAGCTGCTGTTTAGAAATACCCTAAATTCTTTATTACTTTCAGATATATTATAATATTACTAATGTAACATTGATGTAAAATAGGCTATTGCATTGTGGAGAATGTGCAATTTGTGTCACATGACCATTCGATGATTTGTGGTATCTAATTATTATCAACGTTTATGCAGAACTAGCAATGAATCAATGATTTACTCTATCAAATTCATGTCATGTGCTACACTCCTCCTTTCTCCCAACTGTAGTCTGTTCTTTACCATTAAAATCATTAAAAACTATAGTAACAATAATGCATAGTAAAACATGCTCCTTTAATTCCCAAATTCTTATATCCTTACATCCTAATTTTTATGTCTTATATCCTTTCTACGTGTGTGGGCAGCTGTCACAGCATTTTACTGTTAGTTGTACTGTGTATGACTATGCATGTGACAAACTTTGATTTGAGTTGATTTGCAGAAGAACTAAAAAGACAACCACAGGAGCCTCTATTGTGAGCTTTTCGGGGGCTGAGAATGGAGGAAGGTAATTGATGTTAGCTGTCAAAATGCCAACAGAAATGTCTGACTGCTATGTGTATTGTGTCAAGCGACGCAGCTATGTAGCTCTACCATGTTCAACTACATTAGTCAGATCTTACCCAGTTACCTAGCATTTAAATATTGATGGTAAAACAGGTGATGGCAGGAAAAGAGTGACTAATCCTTTTCTGCGTACATGCTTTCTAAACGTATAGTATAAACGTACATTTACTGTATATGTATGTATGTAATATACACTGTGTTTAATATATAAAAGCAACAGTAATGCTTTTATTTAATTTGTTACAGATACAGATAAAGTCCCAACTGAAACCGCAGCAAAACCATTACGTCCTGATTAAGCATCAAGGCATAATGCTGCTGCTTGTCACCCACAGTGTCAGTGTGGTTGTACATGAAGTCAACCGAGTTTGGGGGTGGTGGGGTAGTAAATGAACGTACTCGGCGGCAGGCTGGAACACACAGGACTGTGTTTGGCCATATAGATTTGTCATGGTAAAATGAATGCTGCCTGGCCAGTCCTCCTCGTAGACTGTGAATACTACTGCATGTTCTTTCAGAGCCTTAGTCATAGACCATGACAGCAAAATAAACAAATAAATACATGGCTGAAGAAACCCTCTTTCACTGGGGCTGTTCTGCTTGGCCCAAACCCCTGGAGACGAGAGCTCTCCAGGAGAAATGATAAAGTAAGTGTTGTCGTCTCTGAAAAAAAGGGGGCAATAAAACTAGTCGGCCTTACTTGGGGGTCCACGGCGCAGTGGAAAAGGCAGCAATATTAGCAGCCTTGAGGTGCAATTTCCTGTGCTCTGAAGATTGACATCTGGCCACTATGTGTGGTTAATTGAACAAACTATAAATTAATGGGCCAGTCTGCCGATACTGCCCTGTCATACACAGTTGGCATTGTGGGGACGCAGGGATTGCCCTAAATATAGACATTATGGGGACCCAGTCCCGCTCATAAACATGCTTTAACCTCAACCTAAGGCTGGACCTCCAAGCTGTCAGGCGTCTGGCTGATTGATTTACTTGGCACTTCTGGCCTGACATAAATATAATGCAGAAAGCCCAGGAGGGGAAAATACGGCAATGTTTATTTTCTGTTTGTTTACAAGGATCGGATTGTGCCGTGGTGAAATGTTTTGAAATTTAACTGCAGCCTGGGTACAATAAATCACTTAGTATAATTGCCCTGCGTTACATGCATCATTGGAAAACTTAAACCATTAAACGACAAACCTTGTTAAGATTTTTCTGCGGGATGCAGTGCGATGTCCCCCCTTGTCGCCCTAACTGCCAGACTGCTGTACAGTGTTCTCTGTTTGCTCTCAGACAACATTCGGCTTTTTCATGCTCAAGCTGATTCAAGCACTCACGTCTTGCGGGGTTTTTTCCCTGCTATGGCGTAGGAGGTAAGAAACACCTGTTCCACCGTTGCGGAGCTGAATATGCTATTGATTAGTTCAAGGGCAAATGAGTCCAGAACAGAAATGCATACTATCTGTACATTACATCCTGTTTACCGCTCTCAGGGTTCAACATATGCACTCAACTTCATAACTCCAAAAGAGTCTTTCCACAAAGTGCGCAAAACTTCAAGATTAAAGCTGTTCTCACCTGCTTTCCCCAACCTTTTCCCTTTAAAAAGACTTTTCTTCACTGCAGCTCCCTGTCTTACGGCACACATTTATTTTTGCTACAATTACAGTAGCAGTTATGCATGAGTTGTTATATTTGTGTTACGTAATCCTGATGTATCTTCCAGAATACACCGATTTCCAGGCTTTTAACTGCTCAAGATGTTCACGGTTCGTAAGAGATCATGTAACAGTGCAGACTGATAAAGTTCCCCTTTTGACTGACTTCACCAGTCAGTTTGGAAAAGTAATAAAAGGCTGTTTAGAAAAAGTATCAGAGCTTCTATTTAACCAAGCCCTGTGGTCGTAAACCAAATGGTTATGACAGTTGTCATTTTATGTTTATGACAGTACTACGAGTGCTTATGACAGCTGTCATGGAAAGTTTGACTTATTTCAGCTCTCTGCTGCTTACTGCACAATCCTCTAAAGCAAAGTGTCAAAAACACATCACACTGCCTCCCTCTGTGTATCCCAGTTTTCACTGCAAACAACTTGTCAAATTACTTAGGGTCTGCTTTGGGTCTCGACAGTGAAAAACAGACATCTGACACAAGAACAATCTTCTCATGATGATGAATTACTGTAATATAATTTCAATCTCTGAATGTTCCAGTGGTCTTGCACATACCAAATCTCTGGCAGTCACACGGAACTGACTCGAAATGCGTGGCTAGTCTATTTTTGGTCAACGCTCATTTTTGTGCCATGAAAAACAATAAAATATTGGAAGATATTGAAAAAAATAATATCAAAACAAATGGACAAAAGCATCGGGACAGGTGTAAAAAAACAAGCACCTAGCCATGTAGTCTGCCTTTATAAACAGTGAAAGAATAGGTCATTCTAAAAAACTGAATTCCAGCGTGGTTCTGTAATAGGTTAACACAATTTCTTCCCTCCTATATATTCCATGACCAACTGTAAGTTGTTTTATGGAAAAGTACAAGTGTTTAAGAACCACAGCAACTCAACCACGAAGTGGTAGACTACATGAACTGTGTTGCGGCGCATAGCATATAAAAGTCAACACACTGTTGACTCAATAACTTCCAAGCCTTACATCACCAATCACAATGGCAAGTGTCTGATGGAGTGGTATAAAGCGCAACATATTTTGCTGATGGATAAATCACACTTCTTTATCTGGCAGTTTGGGTTTGGTGAATACCAGAAGAACATTACCTGCCTGACAGCATTAAGCCACAATACAGTTTAGTAGAAGAGGGGAAATGCTATAAGGTTGCTTTTTAAGGGGTTGGCCTATAGGTTCAGTAAAGGATCATCTTAATACTTCAGCATACCAAGACATTTTGGATAACTGTATGCTTCCAATTTTGTGGAAACAGTTTGGTGAAGTCCCTCTTCTGCTCCAGGATGACAGCGCTGTTTGGTGTAAAAATTTACACAGGCCCACACAGAGTCCTGACCTCAACACTGTCAAACACCTTTAGCATGAACTGTAACAGACTGCGAGCCAGGCCCTCTCATCCAACATCAGTGTCTGACCTCACAAATGCTTTTCTGGATGAATGGACAAAACTTCCCGCAGACACACTCCAAACTCTTGTAGAAAGCCTTCTAAGAAGAGTGGAAGCTGTTACAACTGCAAAGGGGGGACCTGTAGGTGTCCCAAAACGTAGTTAGCAGTAGAGCTGGCCATTACTGATAAATTAAATCGAAACCTTTTCTAAATAAATCACAATATTACAGTACCAAACATTGTTTCATTTAGCATTAATAAAGTTAGTGATCTCATAAACCTGATATTCATGTATTCTTTATGGATTTTAAAAAGGATCATATTCATAACAGTTAATTCATCATCAGTTCAAACAATTGTAACTGAAGTACAGGTTGGAGGTGTAGCCATTTTGCCATGGTCTGGAAGAAGTCTCAAACTGTCATCCTCTGCTGAGAGGGAATTATAGCCAGTGGTCCAGAACAACCCAAGACCACCAAGGCCCAGGCCTGTCATAAACTGGAAGCCGCTAGAACACCAGTGTCACTGCCTACAGTCAAGCAAGTTTTACATCACCATGGACTTAAAAGCTGCCGTTCAAGAAGGCTGTGCTCCAAAGTTGACCCCTTCAAACAACCAAAAGCCTTCTGGGGGAATGTTTTACTGTCAGATGAGACAAAGATTGAGTTGTTTGGACACAATGACCAGAGGTACATTTGAAGGAGCAAAGCTGAGACAATCAACCTCCAAAACACTGGACCAACTGTTAAGTGGTGGGATCATGCTCTTGGGCTGTTTTGCTGCCAGTAGAACTAGTACATTTCACAAAGTGGATAGAATAACGAAAGAGGAGGACTACCACAGAATTCTAGATGATTGAAACTTGTACACAACAGCGTGTTCCAACAGAACAGTGACTCCAAACACACGAGAGGTTCTTGTGAGTTAGATAAAGCAGGCAAACATTGAGCTATAATAAATATGTGGACAATGCTTAAAAGTCAGGTTTGTGCCAGGAAGCGAACAAATTAACCTATACTCCACTAACTCTGCCAAGAAGAGTGATCAAATACCTAAAAGCATCTGGTCAAAGTCCAACTTGCTAAGATACATTTAACCTTTGTTGATTTCATAACCACCATCAACTAATGAAAACCTTCTTTAAAATATGAATGTTGTACACGCATTCTGCCCAAGTGAATCAATGGTGTCAATGGTGAGTGTATTTAAACTTTTGACCACAACTCTATATACAGTATGTCATTTTGTAGCTGTATCTGAGCTGTAAGTACATCAAAATCATTAATCAGAGTAAAAACTGATCGGCCACATCAAACAGACCAAGCATTTGATTGTGAGCACCAAAAAAACAAAATCTGCAGTGCTCCCATGTATGTAAGCATGCAGGAATACTTACAATGCGGACTCTCCTTAGCCCCTGCTTTGAGAAGCATCTTAGCGATGGGTACATTGTTGGTCATGATGGATATGTCGAGAGGGGTCAGGCCTTCACTGTTGGGCGTGTTCAGGTCCAGTTCGTCAGCGGTGTACTGAAACAGCAGGATCTGAACAGCGTCCAGGTCCTGCTGCTCCACTGCCTCGAACAGAGCCTCGCTGCTCTGCACATTCTACAGAAGAAAGAAAGAAAGAAGGCTAGTACAGCTGATTTGACATTCAAAGAAAAACACTTGTTATGGGCTCTCAATAACTGCCTTTGACTTAGTTCAGCGTAACAGGTAAATTTTTCCTTATTTAAGGTTGCTCTAACATTAATTAATGTTTACCAAAGAAGGGCACCTGTAGACTTATTGAGGCTTAGAAGAAAGCAGAAAAACCTTTTCTTTAAAAGTCAACTGTAAAGGTAAAGGTAAAGGTGCACGTATTTGTCACTGTACACTGTACAGCGAAATGTGAACTGCTTTTCTATAGAATATCTGAAACAAAAACACATTTCTAGAGAATATATGGAGCACAATAAGCAACCAGTGACATTTTCAAAAGAGCTGCTGAAGCTATGACAGAAATGACAGAAATGAACTCAGACATGAACTTAAATGTCACTACAGCAAACAGCAGAAACCATAAGGTCATATAAACAGATGCTGAGCTATATATGTATGTAAATGACTAATAGAGTCAAGCCTCTTATGATTACAGTCTGCATTAAAAAAGCCCTCCCAGAAAGGGCACTATGGCAAACATTTAGTTGTCAGACATTCTATATCTATAACTGTTATATACTTTAAGTTTACTTTAAGTTTTTAAGACTAAAAAGGCTGCTAAGATATTCAGAATGTACTTTTACTCAGCTGAGCTAATTCCTAGAAAGAGATTTGGCATGGGTTTCTTAGTGGCACATTTCACCAAAGAGATTCTGTCCAGTTTCTGACTGGAGCAGCAAAATCAACAATGTAATTAACAATGTCAACTCAAATCACCATAACCTTCTGTATTGCATAACCTTTTAGGTCGCTCACCGAGGCTTTGCGGATGCGATCTGAGCGGCCAAAGAAGTAGGCATCCTCAAAAGAAGAGTGGCTGCCCTTGAACTTTTCAGAGAGGTTGCGGTAGAGCCGTTTGGCAGCACTAGGGGAGGCAGGACCAGCCCCCTTCTTACTGTGGGTCAGCTGGAGGTTCTGCATCTGCTGGGTCATGCTAACAGAAAATGTCCTGAGGAAGGGAGAGGGAGAGAGGAAAAAAAAGGTGAAAAATAGAGAGAGAGAGAGAGAGAGAGAGAGAGAGAGCACATTACAGTAGGACAGGAATGCCATTCCTGCTGCATGGTCTTTGAGCACAAGTCAATTCAAAGCATGGATCCTGGTTAGTAGCTGTTCTGCCTTTTATCTGACTAATTTCTGAGTCATTAGTGCCTTTCTGACAGATGGACAAAGTAAAATGATTAATGTAAAAGAATTAGCTGCTTCAATATGCCGTTAGCCTTTCAGGACCATGAATTACTTCACACATTTTTTTAACATCTGACAGTGTTTTTGTGCACGGACAGTAAAAATCACTCTGACATTTAACTTTTATGCCATCACGATTTCTCTCATTCTTATTCATGATGTACAGTAACCCTTTTGACATACTCTATTGATTGTCGTGCTTGTTCCTTCATTCAGAAGATAATCACATTACATGCTTGCTAAATATGATTGGAATGACAAAAGCAATCAATTTTATTTGTGCAAAAGGGACATCAAGCAGTAGATCAATGTCAAGCAAGATAAGACTAAAGAAACCAAGCTGCCCAGTCTCTTTTAATAGGACAGTCAGACAGTGGGTCAATTGTCTGTGTTATTTGAACTTCAAAGATATCCTTAGAGATTTTCTAATTGAATCTTTCTTTCATAAACCCAATCTGTTGAGCTTAGAGCTCAACAAATAAGAAGGTTATTTCTGTACTCCCTATACAGTATGTTGTATAACTGTCATTGACAAACTGAAGCTTACAGAAATGACAACATTCTAAGAAAAATCACTCACAAAAACTATTGCCATTTTTTGACAGGCACAAACCATTTGGCCATAACTGGCCTTGGCATATCCTGCCTTAGGGTGCAAATGGTGTGAATGCACGAAGAAACTGAAGGCTGAAAACCACTGACTGAATATCACAGAAAACCAAAAACGGCAGCAAAGCCCATAAATATTTACTGTTGAATAAATCCGAAAACATGCAATATAGACTTAACAAGTGCTTTTGCCTAAACTGTCCTCAGCTGACTTTGACATTTCACTTCAGAGTCATGGAACCGTGGGGATCGTCATGATATTTCTCACCCCAGCAGTCTATAATCCACTCAGACATGACATGACAGCAATGCCTTGTTTTTCATTGCTTATGCCAAGTTTTCAGCACAAACACCCACACGGCACTAATAATATGCACTTCACGGGAGAGGAGCACAGCCTCTGACATGAGCAGGTAATTTGGAGAATGCCTTCAGAGTTTCTCTCACCTCTCTGCACCCATGGAGCCCAGGTTTTTGCCTACAATCCAATTACATCAATCAAAACCACACATCAGTCTTAGAAACAGGCTGAGAAACAGGAACAGGAAAGGGTTCAGGGTGAAAATGAAGAATTCACCTATGGTAGATAGGGTCAGTCAATTAGACATGTGCCAGAATAAGGAAGGGGGAGGAGACAGGGTGGGGGTGCTGAGCAATACTCACCTGTCAAGGCTCAGGGAGCTCCCTGAAGAACCGCTGAAGAAAAGAAGTGGTCTGAAGTCCTTGATCAGCGCAGCATCGCTCTGCTTTTGGTTAAGTCTCTGAGCCAGTCGGGAGATCTTGCTCTCAGGTCTGAATGAAAGAGTCAGGAGAAAGCCTGGATCAGTCCCGCAGACAGGTTGACCAGTGGAAAAGCGGGGGGATTAGATTTTAAAGAAAGGCAATGGCTTTTGAAGCCCAGACCAGGCTGTCTTGCTCTTCACCCAGGAGCACCTGGTGATCACCAGAGCGCTCCTATTCATGCGCATCTCGCCACAGCACTGGCTGGCTAATGCGCATAGAAAAGGGGAGCGGAGGGGGAGGGAGACTGAGTGAAAGCGAGAGAGAGAGGGAAACAGAGATAGTGAGAGAGTGAGTGAGAGAGAGAGAGAGAGAGAGATAGAGAGAGAGCGACAGAGAGAAAAGGAGGGAGGGGAGGAGAGAGTGGCATTGTGTCAGCACTAGGATGAGCAGCAGAGAGACAACAAAAGCACACAGGCATTTAAAGCAAAGTCCCACTGAGCATGCTCATAGCAGGCAGCGGCAATAGTGAAGGGGGAAGGGGGCAGGGGCTAGGAGGACCTGTTGTTCCTCCTCTATCACCACTACAGTTCTCCACAACGTCGCTTATCTGCAGATGCAGGCATTTAATCCCTCAACGGAACAATCAGCACCATGATTGCCAATAAGAGACCAGAGTGTTCCACAGGTCTCCATCATTTATTCCACACACAATTCATATTCACAGTGATATACAAAAGCTGATAATGTTTCAATATGTGGAGTGCCCATGGTTTGAAGAGTCTGATGAGCAGTCAGTGTTCTGGAAATCAAGAGATGAATATCATTTCACTTGAATCCTAAGAGGTTAACAATCAGTGCTTTGCATTTGTGCATAACAACACTAGAATTGCAAATGCATTTGTTTTTCAACTCAACAATCTGTATATTTCTTTCCATTTAAGATCTAAATAACCAGCTGGTTTGGCGTGAGACCTCCTGTGCACATCATGCAAAACATTTACACACATTTTTATAAAGAGCACACAATTTAAAAGCTCAATCCCTAAATGTAATGCTTTTAATCCATTACTAACAAGTGACCAACGTGGTCTAGCGTCTGACCGTGTACTTAGTGCTCCTGTGCACAAAGCATAGACTAATTTTTATTGTTTCCAGTGACCACTGGAAAATTACAGCCCCATTAACCTTCGGATAATATTCAGAATTTCTTAAAAGTAGAATAGGGGTTAATGAAGCTGCCACAAATGCTTAATACCTAAAAGAACAAAAAGAAAAATAACAAAAACACTGAAAAGAAAAAATCCTAAGCACAAATATATTACAGTGGGTGGACTTCATGTCGTGACTCTGTGTCAAAACAAGCCCCTGGAGAGAAAACTAAATTATACTCATTTTTACTCATTATCACAGCACTCAGTGGCATATTACAGCATGTTCTACTTTCTCATTTCTCAAACAGCAGTGCTCTCTGATTCACATGCAACCTAACCATGTGATTCAGAAATATGGTCATTAATGATAGTTGTACTGAGTAGTTGTAGATCATCTTCTAGTGTTAAAATCCTGCAGACCTATGAGGTAGTAATAAAAGCATGAGTCAGGTGGCATGAAGAAGCATACTTATATTACTTAAAAATGTGAGGTAAGAGAAAGACAAGCGAGCATCTGACAGTGATGTGAGAGACTGGCATGTTTTCCCACTCATTTGTCAAGTGTCATTACATTTCACACTCGCTTGCCCTTTAACCACTCTTTTTCTCTGTCAGAGAAAATGATAAAAAGACAAAGATATTAACCAGCATTCGGGTGTGCTCTGGGAATATTAAGCCCCAACAGCAATAATTCAAGTTTGCAGACACCTGATCATCCAACAGCTCTTCTAAAATATATAGTATATTTACAGTATCAATACAGAGTTTAACCCCCATGGCTGCAGCAACAGGCTCTACTCTTTTGGGAAGGCTTTTTCTGAAAACTGCTGTCAGTATTTGATTGCATTCAGTCACAAGTGCACTTGTGATGTCAGCAGGCCACTGGTGTTGGACAACTTGTTCACAAAGATCACAAATGGCAATCCAACTCATTAACAAAGCTCAACAGAGTGCAGTTCTGTTACCCCACTGTCCCATGCTAGGGAACTAACACTTGTTATATACTTCAAGTTGATGCTTGGCTTGACATAATGATTATGTGCGGTTGCTCTAGAGTGATTCAATCGGTTGGCAAAGCTTTTCTATAGAGATTATATGAGACAAACACAAATTAATGCCTGTCTTAATACTGTGTGCACCTTAAAGTAGCTACTTCTACTTATTAGAGGTGGTGTCTGGATACATTTGGACATACAATATACAACAATATACAACGGTCTTGCAAAGTCAGACAAATCAAAGCTACAAAAAGACAATATGACAATATTTTTTCAAAATTGTGACACATTTTGTTAGTGTGACACAAAATTTGCTTTTCTGAGTGTATTGTGGATATCGTCAGTTCACTGAGCACCTACTATGAGAATCAACTTTGACATCTGTACATTTCAGAAAAAAGAAAAGCAAGAGCTGCAATTTACAGAGGAACAACTATTAAGTATTATGATTGTAGGTGCTATTACAGTAGCACTGTACTGTACTAGCAATGCTACTGCATACACAGGTAGGACCATCACAATCTAGGTCTATGTTTAGATTTTACTGTATTTAGACAAACATTAAATAAGACTGAATAAACTGTTACAGATTTGTGTTAGTGAGAATGAGACCAAAACTGTAGAGCAAGTGCTTTTTAAATCTTAGTTCATTTAGGTTCATAGTCACTACATAAAGTGTTTATGCACAATTTTGTTCTGTAACTAATTTGCAAAAATGAATGGCTTCCTAAAACTTGCAAATGTGCAGATTCAGACTGCCATGACACTTAATAATGTTCAGGAAAAAACAATCTTTACATCTGCTTTTATTCAGCAGTAGACAGACACAATAAAAAAAAAAACAGACAGGTCTTGCATTATCATAGAACGTCACAAGGACAAGTTCATCAAATATAGCACACAAGGTACGTACACCAATTGGCCCTAAAGAGGGTGGGCCTTGTTGGCAAGAAGCAATAGCCTACCCACTCAAACACAATACTAAACATCTTCAAAACATTTTCCATGAAACAAGAACAAAGCTGTTTCCATAGCTGCAGCTTAAAAGCAGAGCTCTCCTCGTCTTGCATGTGAATCCTCATAAGACACAAGGCTAATGAGCTGTGACACTAACGATACTGCAAGAAGGCTGTATCAATCCTATCTTTCCTATCAGTGGACATGTTGGCAGACAATTAAAAAGCCAAAAATCTGAAGTAAAACAGGTAATTCACAGGAGAAATTATCAGGACAATTGTTAATGTAGCTTGGTAAGTCTTGGCCATTATAAATTTGACAACTGCGTTGTATGGGCAGGACTACTGTATGTTTTGAATCTAAGTAAAGTGCAATTTCACTTCTCTTCCCTGAGTTTACCTGCAAAAGGCTGCTGATGCAAATTTACTACAAGAATAAAAATAAACATGTCAGTGTGCAAAGTGGCCTTTCAGCTACGGATGACTTTCCCCATTTCTCTCCAAAATCTAGCTGACATCTTATAACTTGAGTCACAATTCCTAAGAGCTGAGAAAGAGAAAGAAAACGAAAGAGGAGAAAGAAGGGGTGGGGCTTTATTTAAGTCATGTGACCTAAAAAGAAACCAACATCAGGTTGCAAGAATGAGGAATAATTCACATCTCACATTTCCCTGTAGCTCATTACCATAAGTTATTTTGTTCTGCAAAAAATAAGAGCATTTCACTTATTCTATAACATATTATTCTCTCTATTAACCCTCTGCCAGTCTGCCCAACCTATTACATATGTTTGCCTGTGATCAGTCACACTTACTACCTCAGAAATTACTTTTCATTACTTAAAAATGTCTCAGTTATGGTTAACCAGTGCAAATATTCACCTGTATAAATATTTCTGGTTATGTGCACACTGGTGCAAATTATTATGGCATTTTAAGATATATCTATACACATACAGTCTTATGCAAAGGTGTTTTTCTGTTCACATCTCTTACAGAGAGCACATATGTAATATGTGCTTATTATTATTTTTGTAATACTGCACATTTAATACAGAAAATAAATCATTAAAAACAATTCAAAATAACTGTTAAAACTGCTAAAGTGTGAGGAACATTTGTTTTTGTTCACATGTAGAGGATTTGTTCACTTGCTTTCAATTAGAAAATCCACTAAATGTGTCATTTGAGCAGGGGCACCCATACTTTGCATAACACTGTGCTGTCATAGCCAAAAATACTGGCACCCCTGCATGTTATCTTAGAAAATGAAAGAATTTAGTTTTAATTACAAATGCTTTGGTCAATTTCTTTTTTGACTTTTTCTTTGACTTTTCTTCTTAGCTTTTTTGTGTTGTTCTATTGAAATCAAAAGAAATAAACACGTGAATACCAAAGCATTTGCAACTGCAACACTGATCTGGAAAAAGTGGTGTGCAACGTGAAGATGATGTATATAGAATGGTCGTTCCAATATCATATTAACCTACTGCATCTTGCTCTAGTCCATCACCTGTACCACTATAAAGAAGCATGCTCTCTAATAAGATGTCAACAGTGCTACAGTAGCTTCTACACCAAAGCCATCAACCTTCTAAGCTAGGCAATCAGAACACCCTCTTAGGTCAACACTGCCTTTATCCTTACCATCTATCATTTCCAACAACACCGTTCTCGACACATTCTCATTGGCTGGGCCGGATATCCGTTCCTACACCTACTGTAGAGTCTGCTTGAGGGTGCAAATGAATGATGATGATCTTATTTCAGTCTAAACATAATACTGACTCAATCTTGTCTCTGTACTGAGGTAAGGAGGATTCAGAAATTACGTTGAGGCCAGTGAGTTTTTTTTTGTTTGTTTTTCTTTTCTGAGAGCACAGCTGTGTAAAGTGAAGCATGTTTTAAACCAGAAGCCGTTACTCGCAGTGCATGTTTGTGTTTAATCAGCGTTGTCCTTGGAAACTGCCTCTAACGGCAACAATGGCACGTTCACACAAATGTCTGTTTCACTTGCTACATGCATATGAAACTAATGAGCAACTGGTATGAAAAAAGCATGTTTCTGAAACAAGCTTGGATAATGAGTAATTTCTAATATGTCATGTTTAGTGATAGACATTACCGTAAGATAACCAACATTTATGTAAAGATGGTAATAATAAGCCTTATTATTTAAATCTTCTAACACGTTGTGATATGAAACAACACATTTAGACTTCAATATCAATAGCACTAATATCAATTTCAACATCAAATAACATCTACAAATCTAAAAAAAACCTGAATCCAGACTCGCTAGTGGGAGAAAAACAGGTCACTGCTTAGATGCTTCAATGCTTCTGAATCCTTGCATTGATTCGTTCACAGCAGGATGATAATGCATAGCTGTGCATGGGACTGTTTAGCCTGCCTGGTCCTGACTACTACACTATTAATATGTGTTATGTACTGCTATGTACATACATACTACAAAAAATGCTGCCTGAGTGAATGTACTGACCTGTGTCAGTGGTAGTGTACCTTGTCTATGCAAACTCCTGTATTTTCACACTGTACTATTTACTGTACTACTTAGTGACTGGAATTTGAGGGTGGACGCCTCTGGACGTTTATCTGTCAATGGCATGACCTTTCTACTTGCATTGGCAAGACCAAAAACTGGCACAGTTCTTATTGTACCATGCACATGGTATACAACAGCTATTTACTTCTAGATCAAGTTCTAACTCTTCTAGAAGCCGCTATATGTACAGTGGCACTGTAGGAAACTTTAAACGGAATCTGCTGCATAATGCCTAAAGGGTGGGGTGTAACTGCTTTGATTAAAACTACCAATCATTTTTTGGAGGCATGGTCATTTGTCAGTCTGATAAAAAAAAGACTGAACATGATATTGTGTGCTGATTACATAACCAAGCATGTACAATTAAGTAACTATTAGTCTATTAACTGAATTGACTGTATTTCTTTCTCACCTCTCATTTCACTGCTGGTGTCTAGATACTTCTAGAACCATCTAGAAGCAAGCAGAGAGCAAGCCTGCAGAAAGGAAGTGGATATGAGTCACCGTGTCCAATCAGGAGACGGCGAATCAAGTCACGACAGTGTAAAAAGCAGCTCTCTGCTCACAGCAGGCTTTTGTGTTCAGCTCTTCTCTTCCGCTCATGGCTAAACACTCCATTTGCATGGCAGGCGCAACACAAGTCGTATAAACAGCCTTGAGATACATATCTCATCACTGGAGAACACACTGCCAGTCTATTAGCAGAACCAGCCACCAATATACATTGGTTAAAAGACTTACTTTCAGGCAACACAATAAGCACCAGAAGACTGAGAACATACAAGATTTCAAGAGATTGAATATGATTAAGCAATAGACAGCAGCTACAGCTTACAGGAGAGTACATGAGTACTACAGCACAGCTACTTCAAACACCTTCACCTGTGAACTGTGTTGGTCCTTACGTCAATAGAATACATACCAGTACCAGTAAACCTACATACCAGTACCAGTAAACCTACACTACATGTTCAAATGTTTGTGGACACCCTCTCTAATGAATGCATTCAGCTACTTTTAAGTTGCACCCATTGACAATACAGATGTGTAAATGCACACACACAGCTTGTCTTGCCAAATATTGCCAATAAAACAGGACTCTCTGGAGCAGGTAACCTAACATAGACCTACTGGCACCATGCCTCATGCTAGGCATAGGCTAGAGAGGTGTAAAGCTCTCCAGCACTGAATTGTGGAGCAGTGGAACTGTATTGCCTGGAATGATGGTGCTCAAACCAATACTTTTGGGATTAGTAGGGGGTAAGGTGGGGTCCTGATCATCCAACATCCTGACCTCAATAAGACTCTTGACTCATAGCAACACTAGACAGTGTTCCCTGGCCAACAGAGACAGTAACAGCGTTAAGTGAATAGTACCTATTTATAGTATCTTAAATCTGTGATTGTTATTGCTCATAAAACTAAAGGAAATCATTGGATATCAGCATTTCTAAGCATCCAAAATCATATTTAGAGTGACTGAATTACTGGGTTTGCCCTTGATAATGCTGGTCCTTACTCACTAAGCTTTAGTGAATCATGCCTTTGGAGTGTGAAAGTCAAGTGTCATGTGAAGCTTATGTAAAAATTCTAGAAGCCTTTACATAAGCCCCTTTTACTGGAGTGTTACCTCTACATGTGGGCTTGGCTGATTTGTGTCCTAAGCCGACATGAGTCAGCCTCATATTAACAGGATGAATGTTCTATGCAGTATCCTCAGTTCACACCTATACCCAACAGCACAAGTCATCGTTATGTTTACTAAAACATCTAGCAACTGTTAGGAACATTGTTAGGTGTTTGGAACATTTTCACTATTTTTTTCCTTCAAATCACAGCCAGATCCCCAGCGTGACGCTAGAGCAAAGATGGAAAAGGATCTGCGTAGCTTGACTGAGAGCCACTGCCAGCTGCATGTTCAAGGACCACTAACTATGGACATCAGAAAGACATGGCTAAGGCTTTAAAGTCAATCCCATAACATTTAATTTCTTTTGATATATGACAAATATATTCATAGCTTGGATTTCAGTTGGAACAAATTACTTCTTCAAACCCGCCAACAAATAAATAGGAATTTATTTTCACACACTGTTTTTATAATAAAGCAAATCAATAATAATCTCTTAGCAATATGATATATTTTCTGAATATGTGTAACCACTTACTCAAAGTGCATCCAACAAGAGAGACAGCATTGCTCTACTATTATTTTGTGTCAGAAAACATAACAGCACACAGAAAACTCACATTCCACATACGAATACGCTTTTTACTATTATCAATGTGGAAATGCAAAATTGTAACTCCTCCAACAAGTTAATGGGGACATCAGTCTCTGAATGTATCTCCTACTTAGAAAGATTAGAGAGGTCTGTAATTTTCATCATAGGTACACTTCAACTATGAGAGACAAAATCTAGGAAATCACATTGTAGATTTTTTAAGAATTTATTTGTAAATTATGGTGGAAAATAAGTATTTGGTCAATAACAAAAGTTCAACTTAATACTTTGTAACATAACCTTTGTTGGCAATGACAGAGGTCAAACGTTTCCTGTGAGTCTGCACACACTGTAGTTGTTTTTTGGCCCATTCCTCCATGCAGATCTCCTCTAGAGCAGTGATGTTTTGAGGCTGTCGCTGGGCAACACGAACTTTCAAACTCCCTCCACAAATTTTCTATGGGGTTGAGGTCTGGAGGACCTTGAAATGCTTTTTACAGAGCCACTCCTTCTTTGCCCGAGCGGTGTGTTTGGGATCATTGTCATGCTGGAAGACCCAGCCACGTTCCATCTTCAATGCTCTCACTGATGGAAGGAGGTTTTGGCTTAAAATCTCACGATACATGGCCCGTTCATTCTTCCCTTAACACGGATCAGTCATCCTGTCCCCTTTGCAGAAAAACAGCCCCAAAGCATGATGTTTCCACCTCCATGCTTCATAGTAAGTACGGTGTTCCTGGGATGCTAGTAAGCATTCTTCTTCCTCCAAACACGACAAGTTGAGTTTTTACCAAAAAGTTCTATTGTTAACTTTTTTGAACAACAGCTCTTTGGTCTTGGCTATGGTTAAGTTTGGAGTCTAACTGTTTGAAGCTGTGAACAGGTGTCTTTTATACAGATAACGAGGTCAAACAGGTGCCATTAAAACATTCTTAAAGAAGTTGTTGCAGGTCTGTGAGAGCCAGAAATCTTGCTTGTTTGTGGGTGACCAAATACTTATTTTTAACCATAATTTACAATTAAATTCATTAACAATCCTACAACTTTGTTTTTCTTATTTTGTCTCTCATAGTTGAAGTGTACCTATGATGGAAATTACAGACCTCTCTCATCTTTCTAAGTAGAAGAACTGACTAAAAACATTTTTTCTCCACTGTAGACAGACATACAAGACAAGACATTAGACATATTTATTCTGTATAAATGAAAACAATCTACACTTCTAATACTGCTTTTATCAAAATGTGCACTTATACTTTTGCTGTACGAGACAATTTTACCAGCACTCAGACAATTGTCTGACTTCAGTGTACTCCTACTCACTGACTACTGCATGTTATGTACTTTTATATCTACTGTTAATCTAATGTATTGTGAAATGATGTGCCCTACTGTCCTTGCTTTTTATGCTGGCTCTGCTACACAGCAGCCTGTCGTGTCACACACTGAAATGTTCTGCACTATATGTTACTGAATGCGTTTTTTTTATTTTTGTTCTTTTTTAAAAAGGCTTTTTGCAATACTATGAATTTGTGCATAAAATAGAACTGAACATTGTGTGGTTTCACACATTGTATCCACTCTAATAACTTGTTCATCTATGTAAAGACTCTCCATCTCCATCATCAATCCCACATTAGCTATGAGTCACAGTTAAAAAATTTTCACTTTGTGAAAAAAAGAAGAGCTCAGACAAATTAAATTTGTAATCCAACTGTTACAGATTTAAGAAGAAAAGTGTTTTACATTTATGAATAACAATAACTTCTGTATCAAATAATTAAATAAGTTATAGAGGATTAAACTTCCAATGAGATTATTTACTCACCAAACCAACAAATGGTCTCCTAATAATATACTGTCAATAAAAGGATCTTAAGAGAAACAGCATGCTTTTTTCAGTCCTTAAAAGGCATGTTACTTCATTTAAAAAATAACCATATTTTCCCTGGGACAAAATATCCATTTGATTGTCAAATAATACATTTAATGAGTGTCAAAAACAATATGTTTGCCTAAGATCAAAGAATGCCCACAATTATGACAATTGTGCACAATTATGCGCACATCACCTACATGCAAAAATGTCTCTATATTGATTGGATCAGGGATCTCCTTTTGGTGTTACATAATACTCATGGTTCAAGAAAAAGGTTTTACGTCAATGTGAACAACTCTTAAAAAAGAAACATTTATTTAAGTTATTTGTTATTTAAGCCGTCACCGTATAATAAAGAACCATTAGCTTTTCTGAAGAACCTTAAAGAATCCTTTTCTAAGAGTGTAGGTCTGCTTTTTCTGCATTTTGAGCCAATATATATAGTATGTCTACATCACTTTGACAGAAGGACCAACACCTGTGGTTTGGACATTTCAGACTACAGGGGGTTTTCTATATATTCAGTCCAACACAGTGCCCATTATAGTCTAAAATACATATTTCATCAGTTTTTTACCCCCATTCTAATTGTGAAAGGAATTTAAACTGAATTGTTTTCAGCAAATTATCACACTATAAAATGTCTATTAGTCGTCTACATCACAAAAGAAGGCAGGAAAGAAAGGAAAGCCATTTCTGATCGCACCATTACTCTCCATTGTCTAAACTTAGCTTCTGAACTAAACAATTCCTCTCACCAGCACACCTTTGTAGCGCACTGCGCTGGAATGAAAGCCAAAGAACTTGATTATGTCTTCCTGAGGCTTAAATGCAGCTTCCATTGAGTTGATCTCCATGGCAACACCACTAGTGCCATATTTCTTAAAGGCTATCATGGGCTCGTCAGGCTGCAGGCACTGCTGTCTGTCACTATGGGGGAAAGTGTTCAAAGCTGCTTGCCTCTGCAGTGCCATTAAATCTGTATGTGAAAACAGGGTTTCACCAAAACAAACATGCACACAGGCAAAGAAATAAGCAAGCATTCTCAAGTACATTTATATACCAAACCTGAGCATACATTTAGAAAAGAGTTTACATTTCAACATCATTTTTATTTTCTTGTTTTACTAAATTTAAACCTGCTTCTTCACATCTTTAAGCTTGTGCTTTTCTCTACTATATTTTAGGGTCCCTCTGAATGTCAGATGTTTGTTTTTCTCAAATCAATGAGAAAATCAAAAGGCTGATTAAGGAAAGGATAGTAAGGTTTTACAGCTGGTGTATTAAATATCTTGCTGTGTGTTTTTAATGTTAGACAAAAAGCTATTCCCACCTTTTAAGTTGAACATTCTTAGATTTATGTTGTGTTTGTGTTACAAACTGCATTTTTAATAGAGCAAACAACGTTTAGCTTTGAGTTAATTGCCACTACTAAGCCTCACATCTTTTTTTTATTTAAAATTAGTTTTTCAAGAATTCTTCATTAGATGTTTAAGCCTATGCGACACTGGGTTTCTTAAGAAACTTAGATCAGACAAAACACCATTAGAACCACTATTACAACAATCATATTTCACAACTGACTGTAATTAAAACAGGGACTGATGCAATGTCTAGAAGTAGAACAGAATCATATCAACTTATTTAGACTGTATACAACAAGAAATCCTATTTTTTAATATTTGTATTTAGGAGAAAATGTCTTAGAGGTGGTTTCATATTCACTGATATGAATCTCCGGAAACAAAATTCGCATGTCCAAAAATTAACTATATTTGCAATGTTTCCGCCAATACACTACATGTAGAAGGCACTAGGACACATCCACATTAGGCCTACATGAGCATTTTATTAGCCTCTACAACTTTCCATGGTCTTTTTTTTTTTTCTTTTATCAAATTTTCTATTAATAGTCACAATCAATCAATGGCAATAGCATAAGCACACAAGCTTTTGAGAGTGTCAAGGATGCCTCATATGAATGGACTATTGTTTGTTGAATAAAATAACTGACAGAGGGAATCTTGACATACCAGGCTAGATTTATGTAGCCCACCACAATATTGTGACATTAAGAGGAAATAACAATGCAATAACACATTTGCTCATTCATATACAAAGATTATCGGCGTGTTTTACCATCTGTGTGAAAAGCTTTAAGGGGGAACAGAAAATTCCAAGAGAACGGTGAACAAGCCAACTTTAGCATTAAGGGTGCATTTGTGTTTATTTGCATTTGATAACAGAAATGTTATACTGCGAGTACGTGACAAGGTGATTAAGTTAACAGATAAGCAAAGCAAAACATTTAGGCATTGTTTAATAGTAAATGTTAATAAGGAAAAGACATCATATGAGTGTATTTTAAAGGCAGTTACTTAAAACACTCAAAGCTCAAATGAGCATGGCAGTCCCACACTACTGGTACAGTGGCAAACATGCGTCAATTAACACAGATTACAAGGGACAGATCAATCAGCATAGTTGGCTGCTGCATCTTGTTCGAACCTGAATGTTCTTTACCAAACATCTGAATCCCACAGGTGAAACTGTACTAATGAGGGACCAGCCACAGCAAATCCCACAGGTGGGACCGCCCATTTACGTAAAGGTTAAAAGGATAACTCTGATCTGTTTAGACTGAGTGTGACAAACATGACAAGTACCACTGAGACAAACTTGACAATCTTTAGAGGAATTTCTGTGTGCATTAATGCAGAAAAACTCTAAATGAGGCTCAGTCGGTCAGACTAAGGGAAAAAAACAAATCATAACCTTAAAACAATTATGTGGTTAATAAATTGATATAATTTTTGGTATATTCAAAAGCAAAAGGTTTGGGCACCTCCTGTCAATCACTTTCAATTATTATGCATTTAAAAAAAGTCAGAAAAGGTCCTGCTGTTTTTTGGTCCATTATGGCACCCAGACAGATGCAATGTATTGGTCATTAATATGCAAGAACTCAATAACGTTGATTTTGAATAGTTGCAACTGAGGTCAAAATGCTGGTGGTAAAAAGACACCACCATAACGTCATTAACAGGACTTAAATCTCTCTTCACACTCTCATACCAGTTCCATGCATATAGTCAACTGTAACTTGTTATTAAGTAAGTCACTGTTATAGAATGACAGGAATAAATGAAAGGCTAGGGCTGGTAATGTTGTTTTATGCAGGACACATCAGTTCACATCTTGATCTTTTTTTTTATGAACGAAGTGGTCTTTGTGGATAGGAAAATAAGGAGCTCTCTCAATGGAGTTACCTGGACTTTGAAATTTGCATGATGAAATCTGACTCAAGTACCTTAAAACATAGGACTAGACGGCCCAAAACATAATTTCTGATTTTGGTTTTGAGCCAGACATTCATATGAAGAAGTGAGAGTCTATTCCATTAGTTAAGGAGTTTAAACAATGCTTGATATATATTTTTGTATAAATTATTTGTATATGTTATTATCATTGTTTACAGGAGTAACAATGCTCTGTTCTTGCCCTTTTCCGCTGTCTTAGACACCAAATCTTGGTTTCCAGGAGCTCATTGAAAGGCGAAGGCCAGCACTGCCAATTAGCACCTAATCAGGCAATAAGACTCTCCGTCTGGGCTCTCCCTCACCTCACTGACTGTGCCATTGACTGCTAAAGCTTGACCTCCCTGTCTATGCTATTCTAAGATAATAGCTAACAGAGGCTCATTGACAGAAAAGAATGAACCACTTGTGGACTACATTTTGGCCACCAGTCCCTTGGTGCACGTTGGTTGGATGACAATTGTTGGTTTAACCTTATTGATAAGATAAACATTACAGCTATTCCCAGAGGGCACCCTCTAAATGGCTCTGTTAATCAAGTTAGACATCTTGCTCAGTGCTAGACGTGGTTCCACTGTGACTTTAGTCCTCTTCTGTTTTTTTCTTTCTACTTGAGACACACTGGACAAAGCCACAAAGAATATGAAAGGAATAAAAAGTGCTCTATCAGGGAAAGGGTGACAAGCACATTTGTTCTCTATGGCCTGACGTCGGCCACCAGAGAGTACCAGAGGCAGCCTCAGATGAGAAGAACTAACAGTGTTACCCATAGCAATCTGCTAATTTATCACTGACTCATACCTTATTTTTATTTATGCAATATGCTTTAATGAGCAAACATGCTCTCCGACCAAGCTAATCTTTTTATGCAGATAGTGTCTGCAGGAAATTAAGCATTTCATGGAGATAATTGTTTTCTGGTAAAGAAAATGATAAAAAGACAGGCAATATTAACCTAAGTGCATCTTCCTTTTTCACCTGTTTTCCTCAGGAATTTTCGAAAGCTTTAGAGAATAAACAAAACACTCACTTTTTGCAGGTTTCGTATCTTCCAGTCGCTCCGAGGCTCTGAAAAGTAAAGAAAAAATATGCTGCTTTGAAACAGAACATCCCATTTATTAAACACAAAACACACTGAACATAAATATTCCAAATGTAAGAATTGGATGACTAAAATCTGATGACAGAGACTCAGCATTCCTCTGCAGAAAGTAAAACAAACCAGCGAACCCAGCAAGAATGCTGATGCACCATAAATAACCTTCACCAGCTGTGTGGAAAAAAGGTTAACAGGTACCAAACCATCCATTACCACTCTGCCACACATTACCTCTAATTTTCTAATTACAGAGTAAGCAATGGAATAACTAAGCAGCACTTCATTTTGAGGAGGACATTTACCCTGGTCCTTCCAAGAATCTGTCTTCCTCAACACATTCAGGAAAGGCAGGCACGCTGTTGTTATAGCAACCTTAGAGAATTATGTTTGGAAAATTACTTTCTCTCTGGATCCATATTCCTCTTTTCTGACATATAAAAGTCATCTGTACATATTGTACCCAGGGTATGGGTAATGCAAGGACAAGGGCTCTGACATGTCATAAATAAAACTACAATTCTAATTGCGCTCCAATTACTGTCCTTCACATACAAATGAAAAAGCAAACACAAAGACATAGGCCTGCCTACGACTTACCACTGAACGCATGCACTAGACTGTGAGTCCTCAGCAGCAGCGCTAGAACGCTCAGACTCACACAAAGGCAATTTTAGAACACTATGTTTTCAGCATGAAGAAAAATCACTGAAGTGTAATCAAAGATAAACCTTCACTGAGCAAGTTCATTCAATGATGCAGTAGATGGATCCATATGAAACCCCCCTGAAGGTCCAACCCGACAGAGCAAACCTTTATGCTTATATGGACCAGTGATTATTTCATGTACAAAACATGCAGTAATCAATTTCCTTTGAAGATGACACACTGGAAGTTTTCTTACAGCGCAGTAGAACAATCTTATACTACCAGCCCCATGGTTTCAACATCTGAACATACGTGTTGGGACACTTGTTTATTTATAGTTTCTTCTGTAATTTAAGGTATTAAAAGAGTAGTTACGGGTTTTCCTGTTTTTCCTGTTGGAGTAACTGTCTCTACTTTCCAGGGAAAGCTTTCTACTAGATTTTGGAGCACTGCTGTGAGGATCTGATTGCATTCAGTGACAAGCGTGCTGGTGAGGTTCGGATGTTGGATTTTCACCACCCTAGCTCAAAATAATGGATGGAGTGCCATTCATTTCAGAGGACACAGTTCCACTGCTCCCCAACTCAAGCCCATGTAGGAGGGGAATGCATTTGCGCATCTGTGTCAGCATAGCTGAATGCATTTATTAGAAAGACATATGGTGCATCTGGACATACGGTGCATTATTAAGTCAACACTTTTCTATCTCTCTGACTGTTGCTTGTCTGAGGGCTGGATGAGATCAGCTGGAGATGAATATGTAACAGGATTGAGAGAATGGAAGCAAATCATTTGAAAAGAATGAGAGAGATTATTTGCACTGTAATGCATTGACACTAATCCAAATCAGATGCTGATTTAATTGTAATGCCTATACAGAAATCAATTAAGAAATCAATTTAAAGTGCTAAAAGATTTCATGAAAATAATCCTAAACACAATAAACGGAAAGTGGAACCCAAGACTGTGTTCTGAAGACTAAAATGTCTGAGGAAGAACAGAACTTTATGTGGCTTTGAGATCTAATGGACAGAATTGCTATCAGCAGCTTGTTGATTTTGGTTAAATGTCACACTCAGGCAGCTGTGTCTGGAACATTGCACATAGCTGCCCTAGTCTACGCCTTTTCTTTAATGTCAGCAGACCTTTTTGGCTAATACAAAGCTTCTAGGGAGACAGCTGTCCATCCCCACAGGTACACTCTCAAAAGGTCTGTAATTGCTTTAGACAGATAGAAAACATACAAAGCCAGAATGTAACCTTGTTCAGTCATAAATGTGAATGAGCATACCTATTATCACTTGGTATGAGAAAACTGAAAGCCATCCTCTTGACTGAAACAGAAGATTTTTTGGAAAGAAAGTTCAGTTCTGAAAGATGTATTAGAAGTCACTTATGTGTAAGCATACTTAATGAATTTAAGTTATGCTATAATTTGTGAGCAACTATAAGTACAACCCCAGCATAACTGCCCACTGAATCACTTTTTACATTCAATTCTGGAAAATTAACTAATCTTATCATCTGTGTATAAAAACGTCAATTCCCTCATTTCATGTAAAGAGTATTTCGTAATATATAATTTTCTTAAGTATTAAGTGGCCATCAAAATACTAATTGTAAGTAAACTGTGTTCATGAAGTGATGCCCACAGTCAGCCACCTAAATAGGCTATGAAAAGTGATCACTGATTGATTTTAACATGCCCATAGTGTGCAAAAAAAACATTCTCCACACCATTAAACAATCTCCACCAGCCTGGACGGTTGACACAAGGCAGGTTGGGTTCATGGATTCATGCTTTTGGTGCCACATTCTGACCCTACAATCTGTTCTGGGCTCACAGATTTGGATCTTATGTGGTCTTCAGATGTCATAGCCAATCTGCCTCACGTTTTGACGTGTTGTGCATTCTGGTTATCACAAGCACAGTTAGTTTTATGCTGTAATGCAAAAAGCACTACTGTTTCATACACAAAACTCCAGTCAGTATAATGAATCAGATAATTAATTACACACCAAGTTCAGTCCTATAAACATTGGGTCGCACAGTTTGAATTAAATGGTATTTCTAGTGAAAAGTATACTAAGAAAAGTAAGAAGATGAGGAGTAAGACAATGATGAGATTCATGCCACAGTCATTAAACGTGTTCTCTGTGCTTTGAGCAATGCCATAGAAGAACCACCATTAGTCTCATAAAGAACCACATTTGTAATAGAAATATGTGAGTGTGAAGAATGTTTAAATTGGTAAAGACTCATAAAAAAAAAGATTTAGTTTCAGACAACGTGATTTAACCATTATCAAAAACGTGAAAAAAAAAAGGTTTGGGCCACTCCTCTACTTATCTGCTTCTTCCTGGTCAGGGACATGGTGGGTCCAGAGTCTACCCGGAATCACTGGCTGCAAGGCACCTATAGCTAATTATCATATAGTTTCCATGTTACTAACAATATGTTCACATGCATCACTATCATAATAAAAAAAGCAGGGCACTCTCTTATGATGAAGGTGCATACTACTCTTTGAACCTTCTTGACTGACAAATCCTTTGCTGAAAGCTGTGAGGCGACAGTTACACTAGTCAGCAAACATTGGGTTTCTAAAAATGCAGAGAAATTACAGTAAAATGTTGAGACAAAATTATAGGAGGAATAAAAAGCGTAATATTTATGTACCCAAATACACACTAGGGGGTATAACCCTGCAAATATGCTTAGGTCCCATACAATTTTCAATTCTATACCCAAATAGAGACAAAAAATATCAACCTGTGTGTGGGTGTAGCATAAGCATGTTTCCCCACCCTTTCCACTTTACTCTTTATCGTTGCACCCAGATGCTTAGCTTTGATCGGTGGCACAATAGATGGCAAAAGAGAAGAGACTAATGTGTGTTCCACTGAGGAGTCTTACCATTTAATACACTTTCAATACACATACATTGAATTTGGTTTTGTTTTGAGACTGTATTACTTACAAGACACCATCAGAGCCTTTAGAAACAATAGACATTTTTGACCCTTACACATTTCTCTAACACAACAACAGTCAGGCTGGGCACGGTCACAGCTGTGCATACTGTGTCCTGATAATAAATGGAGAGTGTAAACACTACTGTCTCTTTGGAGAGTTACACACTGCCTGGAAGAAAGTTAAAGCATTCACCAGCTCCAAAATATCTGCTCCTCAAGACACACATCTGGGCTTAGGGGCTTACAAGTAAAACATAGTGAAGAAGCAAGGAGAGGAGGCTTTTACCATTTCCTCTAATAAACATGTCATATAAAATCCTCAGCAATTCCCCATCTCACAGCAGAGCCTAGAGTGTTTCAGAGCTGCATTTACTGAGCATATTCTGCGCCAACCTAATGTTTATTATCTACAGAAGCGCTGCAATCAAAGCTGCTTTCAAGCATTGCTGAAAGTCCTGTCATAAGACGACTCGCTTGCTTTATCAGTCAGATCTGATCCCCTTCAGCAGCACAATATGAACTAACTAAACCGTTTAGGCAGTGTATTGGATTTTACATACCATAACTGCCTGTAACCCGTTCACTCTCCATTCTGTATTTATCTCACAATTCTGTGGAAGCACATAATAATTGGTGCTCAATAGATGGCTAATTGAACAAATTGGAGCCCAGAGAATTATTCGGCATTAAAACCACTGTGGCCCTTGAGGAATTGGCAGGACGCTGGACTCGGATTAAATGCGGCCATTAATTCAGTCTCTCTGGTTTGTATATGCCTCTGCTCTGGGAGCATTGTGAATGGGGAGGGATTTAGAGACTGAAAAATGAATGCTAATGGCTTTGCTACAGAGATTCTATAATTGATGCCTGCTTTATCTAATCAGCCCCCTGGACTATACGAGACTCCTGCCTCTTGACCCCGCTTTTAAAAGCTTAATTGATCATAAGCAAAGCACACAGCTGAGAGTGAAGTCTGTTTGGAGCCCCAAATCAGGGGAGTCAGTCTGAACTAAACTGAACTGAAATAACCTCTTTGCGTAGATTAGGCTAGGCCAGCTTCAAGCCGACAGCCGAGACAGTCCGGGGCTCCTAGAACTTCTCACTTCACTGTGCTAATTTGAACAAGGCTTTTATTTTTCTATTTGTCAGCGGGCTAAACTGTAGCATGGTTGTTAAACCTCTCCCAGGCCTAATTAGGAGAGCAATGCTAGCATTCATAGCTGAGCTCGCGCTCCTGGACTGGGAGGAAGAGGGGGGCCGTGGTGATGCCTCTGGCAGCCCGGCCTGGCAGCTCCCTGCCCTTGTGGCTGCAATATTAAGTGACTGCTGAAATTCATGGCCTACACAGCCGTTTTATAAGTCTAGGTGACAACCTGCTTTCATATGGGGCAGGCGTTTTGCGACACATTAGCAAATTGCTCTGTTTCATTATTCATTAGGGCAGCGTCATCTCAAGAGAGCGCATGCGTTGTCACAGAAAACAGTAGCAGTCCTTTTTTCCCCCCACAATGTGCTCTCTGGGGAGGTTGTCCCAGTGGCAGCAGACATCACTGTACAGATTGAGCCAGTTCACGGATAACAAACTCCAAATGGCACCATGAGTCCACTAATGCGGATTTCTGTAAATCTGTTACAAGTGTGAAATTACATTGCAGAAGGGAATTGGAAAATGGAACAGAAAATACATTTTAACGTCCACTGTAAAAATGCAATAAACATGACTTAGCAAAAGCAGCCAGCGTCTGATGAGTTTTTAAATGTTAATGAGTACCTTTCCTTGCTATAAAACACATTTTAGAAATACAAGGTTTTCACAATATACAAAATATATGTAGAATAGATACAGACACTGCTTAATGTCACCCATCAGCAATACCTAAGTTTTAGTCTTGACTGAGAGTTGACAGTTTTTTTTAGTTTAATGTACTGAAGGATTTACACATATGAAGACAGAGGGAGGGGGCTGTTATAGGGTCATTCTCATGACCCTCATTGTAATATTTTGAAATCACACACTTCTTCTCCCCTGTCATACTGGAGCAAACAACAGTTCCAGTTTGTGAGCAGTAAGAGGGCAAGCTTGCCCCCTTATGGTGTTTTCAAGAAGTTTCCTTTTGAGTGCATAAAGCCTGAAAGTAGTTCACATGCTCCAAATTACAAAAGTAAATAAACAAAAACATTCCTCATAATTTGACAGCAGGTGGGTGTCCACTTGACCTAGAAGACTAGGAGAACCTGACAGCTTGATTAGAGTAATAGACTGCAGATAGAGACTACTGCAGAAGAGAATAGAAGAGAAATAGTAGAATTCTCTTGACAAATCTGAGAACAAGAGTGTAAAAAGCAGAGGAACAGCTTCAGGTGAAATGATAATTGCACTTGAGAGAGAGTGAATTGTCTCCATCTCTCTCAGACAGGCTCTCTCTACATCAATTAGTACTCTCATCTTCATTTTAAAATAGTATACTGATGATAGGTCTTGGGATACAAATTATACAAGTTATATAAATTCCCATCATTTCAACACTTTTTATGCTTTTATGAACTGTTTCATATACACAAAACTGCATGCATACAAGCTTTGGGGAAAAAAAAAACAGACCCAAGTGAGCTCTTATGAAAACATGTGGTGTGTCTAAAGCGTATATGGAAGTGTCTGCACGAGGAAACAGTTATTAAGACCTAAACTGGATAGACTGGTTCTCATGCTCTCTATCAACCAACATCCCAGGCTTTTCCTAGAGCACCTTCAGCAAAAAGACCCAAGCCACAAACCCGCACTAACCAAGCTCCATGGCAACAAGGTTGGCTAAGTGCAATAAATTGCTGCATTGCACCGTAGCGTCCAATACCACCTCTGTTCATAAAGTGTCAAACATTTCAGGATTTAACTTTGCTCCAAAATAAGACAGGGCATTGATGTGAATGTATTTAACAACTCCCTGTGGGCGCAACCTGAGCGCAGCAGAGACTTTAAAAAAATAATAATAATAATAATAAAAAATAATAATAATAACAGGCCACCATGTGTTAGTTTAAATAACAACTGGACTACAACCTAATAACTTGATACTCTGGAAAACTCCTTACTGTGTGGGTTACATAGTGTGAAATTGAGTTTTGAGGAAAGAATGGTTTTTATTGTTTCTGCTGAACATTTAAGGTCATAGTCTCTTCATATTCCACAGCAGGAGAGAAACGTAATCTGGCCATGTGATCGGAATACATTTTTGCACATAATAAATGTTACATTTTCAGTTTCAGGGGCATTTCAATACCTTTGCTATTCACTGTGGCATTCACCATAACAAAGGCGCTTTCCGCTGCCATTTTCCGTTGACTCACGTTGGAAAGGTGGAGGTGGAAAATGCTGGAATATCTGTGTCACTGTGTTTTCTGCTGCCATGCAGCTATAAAGCCTGACAACTCATCCAGAATCACATTCAGAGAATGACAAACACAACTGAGCTAGAAGACTGCACTAGATTTATCTATGCTTCTCATTTCCTCCACATCACTTCACAGAAACAGTGCTCTTTGGCTGAGGTTCAGAAATCACACACACTACGAGATTACGGCACACTTCATTATGTAAAGTAGGAAGGAGAATGAGGGGGAAAAAACAAACAAAAAAACCCCTGAGGAACAGGAAACTGGACCTATGGAATGACAATAACCAAAGCTTAGAATATGTTTGGTGATCTCAACAGCTTTCGGACAACTTGTTAATAAATAACTGGGAAAACTCAAGTTTCCTTACAATAAAAGACATTTTCCAGACTAGGAAATCATCTCCAGCTGGTCTGTAAATTCCTATTCAGTCTCTCTGAATGTATGCATCTCAAGCCAGTCAGCTTTGAGTGTTATGATTTCATTTGAATATCTCTGGAGACTTTATGCTCTCCCGAGATGTGTGCTAAAAGCAAGTGTTCTATTTCTAGAAGGTTTAGTGGGAATTTGACTAAAAAGCCTGGATATTCATGAATAGCAATTTCTGCTTGACAAAAAGGCTCAACAATAAAGCGGTTCTACATTGCAGCCGGGATGTTTCTGTGGTCTGCCGCTGGAGTGAGTCTGCATCACAGCAAAATATTTCAAAAGCCCCCCGCCTGAGTCACCCTACATCACGGCTGAGACGTTTATTGGCTTGTCAGTTCTCCACATCACAGTTTAGAGTCTTCTCACACAGGCCGGCAGAGTAACTATACTTGAAGCTCTGAGGCCTCTTGGGCTAAGCGTAATTTTGTGCCCGCTCATAAGGACTCTATCAGGGTCAGCTAAGTGTCTTTAAGCCTTGGTATGTGAAGTCCTTTCCTCTCTGCTCAAGTTCTGTGTGTATGTGTGCTGTTTTTTGTTCTTTGGTGATTGTATGTTCTGAGAAAGCTATACAAATTAAACTTAGCATGCATACAGTCAAAGACCCTGACAGGGAATATACACAGTGATGGTAAATTAAGTTACCATGGTAACAGCCCCCCCACAATGGCAAAACCTCATTTAAAATTTATTATTGACTTCTTGCAAACCATAGCAAGTCACTAGTATTCCCACACAAGAGTGTATGTGTTTATATTTGTTAACATGCTGGATGAACCATTTATTATCTATCGCTGGTTACAAACCCTGGTCCCTTCCTACATATTTTACTGTTTTCTCTGCACCAAAAGCCTCCACACACCTAACTAATCAGCAATTTATCAAGCCTTTCTTGGGTGAAAATTGGATGTGTTAACTGCAGACCGGGGGGGGGGGGTGTTCCAGCATTGGAAATCTGTGAACATTATGACCACTCAGAGATTAAGCAAATAACATTGATTATCTCTGTGAATGTCAAAGTCTAGGTATAGAGGGAAGGCGGGAAGAGCCGATCAACTTTGACAAAGGTCAAATCATTATGGTCAGGTGACTAGGTCAAAGCATCTCCACATTTTCACAACTCAGGCAAAATAGGCTGCATTTATAGCTGATTGATTTGTGCGGGAACTCAAAGATCAACACAGTCTAGAGATGTTTGGTGAAGAAGCAAGGCAAAGACAGTACATCTTTAAGGTATTAAGGAGAATTCTTAAAACTAGGAACTTTAAAACAGAACCATGCTAGCTGATCTAATGTGTTACAGCAATTCAGTGAATTAATGCAACCTGATAAATATTCATCGTCTTTTATTTGATCTCAATACATACAGTAAGAGCAGCTACCAGACAAGCACAGTCTGCTCTTGACGTTAAGGTTACACGGATTACATGAGAAAACACATTAGCCTTTCCTAGAAAATGAACAGGGGTACATCTCAAATTAAGGCAAATGTATGCAGATAGGACTCATCTACTCCAAAAGTTCCAAACATCAAGGCCATACTGTGGTACTCAGCCAGCAGCCCTCAAAGCACTGACTCACTGGTGTAGGACGCCAGTTGAGTGCACTGAGTTTTAACAGCAAAGTACAATCAAACTACAGTATGAGTTAAGGGTAAAAAAACTTCACCTTTTTCAAGCCACAACTTGTTACACAACTCCATTTCCATGGTGGTCATGCAACGGTAAAAGTAAAGCGTTGAAAACACCCGAGGTAAAGAAATCAATATCCACCTACAAAAGGATAAAGCTTAGAGCTACTTTAACAGAGAGGCTTCAATGAATGCATGCTACAGGTAAAAGCATGTGCTACTGTTGTGAACCAGGCAAGAAATTAAATACAGTCACATCATGTGTTTGTAGCTTGTCCCCGGGGTAAATGCTCACCTTGTGGAGTGGCTCTGCCCTTACAACATCTGCCTCCAGGCCACTCTCAGGACCCTGACATTTTATTGACTTGAATTATCCACTATGCTGACTGACCCAAATAACAGCAAGCATTACAGCTCATGCCAGATCAGATTACCCTTTGGTCCTTTATGCCCAGAAAACTGCAAACACATATTCAGATTCTTTTTTTTCCCCTTAAAATGACTTTGAAATGCTGCAGTATTTTTTAAGTCTGAAACCATCACACGAATGATCACACTCACTCTCACATGATTTTTGTTTTATTGAAAATTTCACAAACTACACAAAACTAATTTGCGAGGTCAGTTATGCACTCTTTGACTCCATTCACTCCAATGATATTCATTGATATTCAGAAAACAAGATGGGACCCTAAACAGGTACACTACACTGTTCGTAGCAGTTGTGAAAGTACTAATTACACCCAGAAAATCTATGTTTAGACAAACTTCACAAAAATAATTTATGATAATATTATACAAATGACAACAATATATATTCCCTAAACCAATGACAACCCCCTTTCTCTCTCACACTCTGTCTCCCAGCCTTGTCTGAAACTTTAGCTAGCGTGTCTGTTACTCACATGGATGTTCCTGAGTTTCTTCTTTCCTCTCTCCAGCCGGCTGAGCAGTCTGTGGTGCTCTCTGGGAGTCTGCCGCAGGAGTGTATCATCCACTGACACGGTCTTCCTCAGGGTCACTTTGTCCCCCCACAGTTCGGCGCGGGGTCTCTCAGAGTCTACAGGTTTGGGGATGCGCTTCACCTGCGACACACAAGCCGCCTCTCCCCGCTCATAGTCACGCAGCACTGACCCTGAGATAGGAAAACAGACACTTCAGACGACAACTGACACCCACAAAGGGGAGGGGGGGGGGTGATCATAGGCAGGCTGAGGACAGGAAACATCTCATTACACAGACACAATTATTCTGTCACTTGTGAATCTCAAAATGAATAAGCTTCTGTTTGAAATATTAGGAAGCGCATATTACTAGATATCAAAAGTAGCCCTCAACTAATTTCCTGTCTCAGCCCTGATTGCTCCCAAACCTCCTGTTAATTGTTCTGATTCAAACTGCCTCCCACTCAGTCCTTGACAAAGTCATGCCTCTGACTACAGCATTCTACTGAGGATTATGTTAATAACGAAGTTTAAGATAAAGTCCAAAATGTTTTTAGCAGAAAAACAAATTACAAAAATGATAGAAATCCCTGGATCCCTAGAAGTCTGAACGAACACTTGCACATGCATAGGACCCCATGCTTTAACCCTAGCATACCCAATGCAGCATGCTGAAACATTTAGAGAGTGTGGATTTGTCTTCTCCCTGAAACTCATAAAAATATGCCCTTAGAGCAGTTGCGCTGCGTAGAGGAGGACATATCACCATGCGGAACTGGAGCTTTTTGTGTGCTGCCATGTAGTGTGTTTCCTTAGGTGTAACAACGATAAAAAAAACACTACAATAAAAAGCATAATGCTGCACTTACTGTTGGATGCACTGTTACAGCTTCTAACGAACCCATGCAAACTCATGTAGGTCAGTATTCAGGGCTATGTTAATAAAAGGTGACTGAAATGTGACATATATTTATACTGTCAGTTTGCTTGTTTAAAATTGCAGTTTTCAACATAAACAGCACCAAAATGTGCAACGAACAATGACGATTTCATGCACGGACAAATTCATGAAAAAAATTGCATTTGGCTTAAGTGCTTAAGTAAAAATAAGTGTAAAAGTGATGCATCACTGTGCATGTGAGCACTCACACACACACAAAGTACATCATCAGGTGCAAAGGTGTCTTGTTTCACTGTATTCATTCAGGCCAGCTGTCAGCTGTGAGGCTGCAGTAGATCAAGTTCATCCCTGTTACTAACTACTCAGCTACTGAGTCACTGGTAGCAACAGAGTGGCTCATCAGCTCAGCAATTAAAACTTTATGAGGACCTGGCATCTGTTATCTTCTTGAGAAAAGCTGTTATGGCAACGAGAGTGTCTTCTGAGACAGCACTCAGAATTAAGGCATTGCAGTGGCCCCAGAAAATAAAAGCCTAGCATTTTGATTGCCCCCTTGAGATCATTGTACATTCTGTACAATGTAAAGCACAGGGTAACACATTAAGCCCTGACAAACCTAACCTAGCCACAACACAGCAAAGATGCGTCATTATCAGAACGATTAAAGGCATGAAAATACTACAGTGTTGATAATAATATTATGAAATACAGAAATATTGTATTATAGTGATAAGTGATGTACTACAGTGATATTACAGTGAAATGAGATAAATGCTACAGAAAAACAGGCCGCTGTTTTACAGCTTTAAACCATACAATGGCTTTATAATTGCCATGTGCAAGCGTTATCGTCCTCTACTACTGATCTAGGGTTCCATTCAGCCGCTCAGCCAGTCAGTGCTGAGTACAGAGTCATGTGATAGGCTCATGGTATTACAAAGCCACACTTTGAAGAACACGTTTCTATCTTCTCTCCAGTAGCGGATTGCTATGGTGACAGTGGTGACGATATTGTGTGTGTGTGCTGGGAGTGTGAGCATATCATGTGTCCCATTGTGGTAGATCAAGTTGCCTTGCTGGATGCTAACGAGTGGGATTCCTGCAGAGTGCTGGCATGCAGAGCTGGGTCATTATTTTCCCATTATAAACGCACATCTCCTCACACCATCTGGTTTGGTGCATTCACTGCATGCAACTCTGTATTTATCTATCACACAGCACTGATGTACAAACACCTTTATCAAACAAAAGTATCCAGTGTTGCATTTCTTCACTGAATTCAGCAGATAGCTATATGTGTTTCTTTATCTTTAGTTTCATGTCTGCTTTATGTTTTAGTTAATATTACAAACTGCTTAAAACCAAAAAATCTTTATCTTCATCTGGTGGTTGTAACATATATCTCCAAGATAGCATCATCTGAAAAACATTGTGCAGACTCCCTGCCTAAAATATATTTCTGAATAAACTAGGCTTTTATCACACATGATCTTCATCTGTTCATGAATTCATCCTGTGATATGCTACGTTCAGACTGGCATGGGGTTTGTAGAAGCACTATGATACAGGTAACATTACTGTAAAATAGAATGCAACAAGTTAGAGAAAATACCACTACAGTTAAATCACTTCTTATTATTACTGGCCTGCTTTTGCCCTCAGACAATTCTATTTCAGTCCTTGCAGTTATATTCTGATATTAAACCACTTATTATTTATACCTAGATGTAGGGCTGGGTAATTAATTAGAAATTAATCAAAACTAAATTTCCAACCTTTAATCGATAATCTTGTCCATTATTTTTTTACATTCTGTTAATACTGCTTTAAAAAATGTATTGTCCCCTTAAAACATACTACTGCATGTAACATGGAATCAGCATGGAGGGGATCTCAAACAATGAGCCCAATGAGCAATTCCAGCAGCTTATATAATGGTTTCTTATTCATATTTGAGGTAAATGTGAAATTAATCGTAATACTTATTTGAGGTGATATAGCTCAGCATTACCTAGGTGAAATTGTCATTGGTTTAACACAATTTTTGAATTGAGCATTTATTCAGTAAAAATATCCTAAATCTACAGAGATGAAATTATATACACAGATTAGAACAGATAAATAAAAGGTCTCAAATAACTATTTCAATGCCTACTAAATTTAGACAAAAGAAATAATGAAGATAATTAAGACAAATCTTATTCAAGTTCACTGTTTTAAATAACTTTCTATGAACTGCTAATAAAACAAATATATTAAATGTAAATCAGTTTTCCAATTATTTTTCAGATCAACTAAAAGGAAAAAGGGAGTATTATGTGAAAGTATGAAAGTATTTTGTATTACTGCTACATTTTTTGTCACTAACTTATTTTTCTTATGTGATGTATTTTGACATGGTCTGTTTGATCTTTTGTATTAGTAGTATTTTATTTAGTAAAAGGCTGAGTTTGAAGCTTTTAATTTCACTATACTGTTTTGAATGTTCATTTTTTTCCATTTTTAAAACTGTACTAAAATGGTGACACCTTTAATAACAGTCAACCAATTCCTCATAACAGCCACAGTATATAACTCATGTGATATGCTGTCACGCTATAATCACAACATTTCATGTTTTTTAATGCAATTTCTTTAGACTAATGGAGCAGGTCATTACGTGTCCATGTACAACGCTGACAGAGCCATATAATTATCCGTACATAGGGAGGAAATCACTTCATGTGCCACTGTTCTCCAGAACACAAATAGAAATGTATTAGATGTCATAAATGGAGGAAAAAAAGAATACACAAGATCACAATAGGTTAACACATTCACACGTCTTTCAGCACTGATGAAAATACAACTCTCAAGGTGTAAAGGATATACAGATTCAACTAGCATACAAACAAATGCTATGAGGTAACCTTATTCTTGTCCAGTTGTGTGCAGCAATGCAATGGTGTAAAAAAGTGCAATTTAAAAATGTCCCCAATTAAATTGTCAAAGTCAAAGAAAGCTCTAATAAAGCACACCTAATGCTAATGAGCTGTGGGCTCTGTTTCCATAGCAATGTTAAGGCTTCATTGTCATCAGCAGTATAATCATCATCATCATCATCATCATCATCATCATCACCACCATCACAATGGTGCCACAAAGGAAGTGGCTTTAAGGAAGCCCTGCCAACTCACAATGAACATGTATTACAGCCAAGAGTGACATAACATCTGATCACATCCTCCTACTGAGTGCACCATTAAGAGAGCTCTTCTAGTTTACACCGCAGGGTTTTTCAGATAATATGACCAGGCAGACAGAGTAAGCGCTCTGGGAACACGCAGCCCTCAAATTGCCTGATAATGTGCATACTGTTGGGAGGTTTAGAAGAACTATCATTACTTCCTCTAGCCGAACAGCGCATACAAAAAAGAAACAGAAGCACAAGAGTGAACGAATGCTAGCACTGCACAAATGTTTATGAATGTATGACTGCTACACCGCAACAACGTGCAGTGATAATAAGTACTACATTTGATTATTATGTGCAAGGAGAGACCAGAGGCTATCCCTTAATGTTGTGAGCAATCTGGCAAGATAAACATTTTGGCAGCTGCTGTCAGCTGCCTGCTTCCTTTTATTTCTCTAATTAGTATGGATTCACTAGTACAGCAATCGTGGGCAGAAGCCAATAGCCAACCTTTTTTATGTGTATATCTGCCAATGCCGATGCATTTTTCCACGTATTAGCTATACAAAAAATGCAACATTTATTTGTACAGAGTTAAAGGCTAAAATAAATTGGTAAAAAAAAAACATTCACAGTATTCACAGTATAATATGTCATTAAATACTGGCCTATAACAGGTTAACACAAGCTAAAATTCTAATGGTGATTCACAAACGACAATTTAATCCAAGACCAGGCTTAATCCATTTCCAGGCCCCATAAAAAAAGAGTCAAGTCTGTTTTTCTTGATCTGTACCTATAGTCTCTAACTACAAGAGTCAATGAGAGGTTCGTCTCTAAACAAGGATGGCAGAGCCTCTAGAGTCACATACAAGAAAAACAGTTGCGAAAGCGAAACTGTATTAAACAGTTGGAAAACAGAATGAATATTAAGCTGCTGGGTCGCTACGGTAACCAGAAACACTGTTTCACTTAGATTTCAGACAACAGAAAATGAAAGCAAATTGTCTTATGAGTGAACAGTGACTCGTGGGTCTCTCTGGCAACCCAAGGAGAAAGCACTGCATGCATTGACAGAAGGGACAAAATTGATAGTTTGATGGCATGTCCCTGATAGTCATTTAAAGGTCACCTACTGATGTTCTATAAATGGTTATACATGGTCTTAAAATAATGTTTCACAAGGTCAATATTAATATTAATCAGATGGATTCAATATATTATATAATATAACTAAAAATAGATGACTTTAGATGGCTTCACTCTCTTTTAAATGGTCAGACACATTTTCAGCTAGTTTCTGCCTTTGGTAGGCAGGTTTTATGAAAACATTAGGCTGTCAATCAGCCCTGCATATTCAATAATAGCATAATTCAGCAATGTTGGTCTTCTTAAGCAGGCAAATAAAGCACTAGCTGAGTTAATTTTGTTTTTAAAAATCCAAACTTTCCCTTTGTATGACCTGCGCATCACAGCACACTATAACACTATCACATACTCCGAAACTTCCAGTAGTTTCCCAGTATTTTTTTTTCTTTTTGTAGTAGTTCATGAGCTTTTTTGAAATTAACTAAACTGTGAAAAACAACTGAAATTAAAAACTTGTGAGAACAGACAAGCTGCTTCAAACACACTTAATAAACTTAATATATTACCACATTATTCTGCCAATAGTGAAATGATTAGGATATTGTTGAACATCCTGGCATGGTCTAAGCCTGTAACCACATGATCCTTCTGTAACTGCTTCTGTAATTCTGACCACTACTCTGTTAAACTGTGCAAAATCACAGAAGATTAAATTGCAAGGTGTCCACCGCAGCTCCAAGTGATGCTGAAACGTAGGTGCATGATTAATCATGGCTGCACACTGTGAAATGATAATGGACTTTTTTTGTAGAGAAAAGAACAGCAGGTCATCTATTGCTCTGCAGCACTTCCTGTGCAGACATTATTAAATGGAATTTGAGAGAGTTCAGAGAGGACAAAACTGAAGTTCAGTCTCTAACTCCTCTGCCATCTCTTCAGGAATGTTATCGCCACTTCCACCCTTTCCTGTTCACAAGCTCAAAAGCAACAGTGCCCTCTGCAGGACACAAACAGAACATCCAGAAGAATAAGCATGAAGCAAGTTTCCCTATTGGAAGACGAATACTTCAAATCACCAGTCTGAAGAGTTCACTTTATGACAAAATAATCTGACATTCCCATCTGAACATAAAACTATTACTTTGTCTAGAACATCTGATGTCTTGAAAGTAGTGGGTGTACTTTGCTCCTCATGATACCTTCCACTATGTTCCGCAGTCGTCACTCAGGCTGACATAAACCTGGCTTTCGATATGTCGCCTAAATTTGGATCAGTCCTCAACAATCAAACCTAACTGTGTGCAGGTAGGTGCAGTCTATTTGAATCCACAAAGGTCTACAGTAAAGAAGCAAAGGTAACAATAGGTAGCTGGATAAATATCAATAGTCAATAAAGGAACCTTAGGTCAAACTAATTGACTTCCTAATTTCCTGGCCCTTAAGCTGCTTACTGGCTGTCCCAGAGGTTATCAAACACTGACTGTATCACTTTAAAGGCGCAACACTACACCACAGACCTGGAGCTAATAAGGAGGATGTAGTTCAACTCCAACCTACTGCATTACACAACACAGCTTCGTAAAAGAGCCAGTGCGTAATACCCACAGGGCTGCTTGATAAAATATTGATTTTGATGCTAATGCTGACTTCACTATGTCGGTAGAGCCCTATTGTTGAAACTCTCCCAGAAAGCCCAGATGGCATAACATTAACACCACTTCCCCCCTCCATTAGACTCCACCAAAGTGGCTACAGGCAGTAAATGGAGAACATGAGTATAGGTTACAAAAACATACATTATAGCTACACATTATATACATAATGGAAATCTGGGTCTGAAAAAATGCCTCCAGTTTACATAGCTGCTACATAGCAGCACTGCACTATTTTGTTAAATGCGTCTATCTTGTCATTAGATTACATTAGGTCCTTAGACATACAATACAGTACAGACTTCCAGGCTGATTGCGTACATGTAATAAAACATGTTCTATGGAACCTCCTTGGCAGCATGTGCTGCTCCCAGGCGCAGTCAACATTGTTTATGGTGGAGAAAGGAGCTTCCTGCGTCTGTGCACCACCCATAATGAGATTGATAATAGCTCTCCCTTCTGAAGGTGGGTGGGTAAGGGTGGAAGGGACCTATTAGCTCACAGTCTGTCGGCACCAGCAGTTGTTGTGTTAGTTGACAGTTTCATGACAAATGAATTGTTCATTAGGCCATCCGTATGCTTTGACACAGCAATTGTTACAGCGCTAATGAACAATGCCTGCAGGTGGCTGCCACAAGTGTAACCTGCAATTAGGAGCCATTTCCATGTCCAACAAAGGCACTAATGACAGGGCCACCTCTGCTGACTGGGAGTGCAACAGCATGCTTTCTTGGACTGGTTTCACCATGCTGCAGTAGGGCTGATGGTACACATCACAGAGTACAAATATGCTTCAAAAGGTCAAAATATACATTTTATATAGTTTATCTTGTCTCTTTCTGATGCTGCTATTTATGCAAGCATGTGGCTTGTCATTCAGATTATTGTAAAGATTTGTATGCTCTATTATACACAGCTGGGTTTTTTCACATTCACCATTGGGGATTTTCAGATAGCCTTTAGGTTCTAGTCTGACAGTCAAGTACTACTAGTTTAACTGATTATAAAGTACACAAATCTAAGACACACAAATACACTATATGTCTAAAAGTTTGTGGACACCCCTTCTAAAGAATAAATTCAGCTACCCAAGTCACATCCATTGCTGGAATATACACACACAGCTTGTCAAGTCCTTAGTAGAAACATACTCTATTAGAATAGGGACTCTCTGGAGCAGATACTCATGAACCTATTGGCGTTATGCCTGATGCCAGGCATGGGCTAGAGAGGTATAAAGCCCCTTACATCGAGCTGTCGAGCACAGTGGAACTGTGAGCAAGTTGGGGATGAGGTAGGGTGGTGATTGTTCAACATCACATCACCAACACTTGTGTTTCTGAATAGAATCAAATCCTCACAACAATGCTCCAAAATGTAGTAGAAAGCCTTTCCTGGACAGTAGAGACAGTTAATCCAGCAAAACACAATAAACACAATAATCTACAATAAACTATTTTTTTATTTCCTTGATTTCAGAAGAAACAATGAATGAACGGGTGTCATGAACCTTTGTCCATATAGTGTATTAACCTTTATCTCACTTCATGCACTCTTATATTAATAATTAATCTAGTCAAGCTAATGGGAAATTATATTTTTTTAACACTGTGCTACATTAGGTTGAGTTTTCAGTACAAAATGCCACACTACCAAACTGGTCTATGTTTTTTTTACTTATCTGCAGGTTTGAAAAGACAAATTTGTCATCATATCGACATTTTGTTGATTGCAGCCAAACAACTACACCCTATTTACCCTAACAGTGCATCCTTTGATACAGACAGAAAATAAATACCATTTGATCATAACGACTGCACAAAATATTGCAATTTAATGTGTGTGTAGTACAGATAGATCAACTGGTCAAAGCACTCTGGCAGACTGGGAGAGGTATATGGTACATGAATGCATGCCTGGTTTAGGACCGGCATACCTGATGCATTCCAGTGCAGTCCTCCGGGGCTGGCAGCCAGGCGTCGCCGCTTCCTCTGACTCACACCGCCCTGACAGGAGTCCCTGCTGGGGTTGAGAACCGGTGTGGAGGTGGTCCGCAAGGCCACAGGGGATGGAGGGGGGACAGAGACAGGTAGGATGGGGGAAGGAGGCAAAAGATGGCTCTCCCTCTCCTGGGAATGGTTCGAATAAATGGTCTCCCTCTCAAGAGGCCTGTTGAAGAGATTCAGTTTGAAATAATTTTGGTTCTGATTCTGCTGTTATTACTGCCCGTCATTCAGATGTAACATAGATTTTTATGATTGAAATGCAGAAAATCTTTCTTAATCTGCCTACTACTTCAATGCTCAAACACAGCTGAGCTAAAATGATAGCTTTGAAACAATGAATGAAAGGTAAGAGATGTAATAAACTCCAGATATATATATTAATACATAAAACAAACCTACGCATTCTACATGGCAATCCCAGACAAAGGAATTATTTTTCACACATTCACACAAATTTTTTAAAATATCACAAGCAATGTATATAATCACAATTCCACACAGAATTCCAGTAATGCATGCTGTAAACAACACATCTACAGCATTTAGTTTTCAAGAAAATAAAACAAAATCAATTTGATTCACTCCTTTTAAGCTGTTTTAGTGTTGAAATCACAAATTCCTTTTCTTGCCTTCTAAAGTTAAAACGACTTGAATCATTCCAGACCACATCAATTCTGCCTGAGAGATAACACCCACATTAACATTACCAACATTACCATACATTCATTTACATTTCTAAGTCCTTTTACTCATGTACCTGCTGTTTTGAAGTGTATAGCTTTGGCTTTTCCATGATCCTCTCTTGTAGGACTTTGTCTTCCTTCTTCCGAATAAAAACTCTACCAGGCGCTCCACTGTAAACATGGTGTGCACCTTTCTTCACCACTTAATAAAAATTAGTTCATAAAGGTTTTCCACAACATTGCCGCCTATCTATGACGCAGATAGATCTTACATACACCATCTGTACGGGGGGCAAGGGTATTTGCCCAGGGCTCCCAGCACTATGCCATTTCACAGTTGAAACAGCAGGGCTGTCACACAGGGTGGTAAAGAGGCCCCTGGTGAAAGGCAGCTTTAGAGCTCTCTAGTGTACAACGTCCATCATAAATATTGAATCCCACCTGCAGCTAAAGTGTGCCAACAGAGAACACACAAAAGCCACGTCAGTCAATCAAGAGTCAAGTGTTTCGTGTATCTGATGGTGGGCGAGGTGGTTCTTGATGAGCTGAAGTGAGATATGAGAAGTTTCCAGTGAATGCTTTTGTTTCCATAAAGAGATGTAATAACACCTACAGGGTAAGCTATGCTTTTCTTTTCCTTTCCTTTTTTTTGTAATAAACAGCTCAGCAGTGGTCATCTAGAGTTATGAATGGGACAGTTGTTCCTTCTCAAGCTCCATATCACCTTGGTATTTCTATACATTATCCAGAAAAACAAACACACGCTGAGCATTAAATTTAGGCAAAAAATCAAGAGTGATTGTTCTGATATATTACACTAGTCCTCAAATGACAGCTTCATAGATTTAAAATAATTATCAGTTTTCTATTTGTAATAGAGCACATAGATCTCTGATGAATAAAGCAGGCAGGATCGGTGCTACGAAAAACACTATGCACAAGGTTCATTATAGAATTCTCAGAATCAAAGACGACAAAAAAAAACATGACTGCGAAATAATACAAAGTACCATTTCACACACTCAAACTGTCAAACTGAATGAAATATCAATGCTTAATCTCTTACCTATTCTGCACTTTAACGTGACACTAGGTTTCTTTATTAAACACAATATGCAATACAATATAATGCCTGAGAAGTAAGGTACAAAATATAAATATACCACAAATATTTTTCTTTTCTTTGTGCATTTAACTAGGTAATACAAACTGTTAATCAGGTCCATATTAGAGGTCAAAATATATTCAAGTTGACAAAACAGAAATGTGTTTCTATCCGAAATGCATTACAGTATTACACAAACTAACAAAAAATACACATAAAATAGTATTTATACTTTTTATATATTTTTGACATATACTGGAATTGTAACTGTGTAATACTGCTGAATAATATTACCACAGTGCTTTCTTGAATGCTGTTTCTTATTCCGTGATTAGGGTGCTAACAGAAAAGCGGAACTGCTTCTGAATCCACTGATAATGCGTCCACAATGACATCTAGTGGAGATACACGTTACTATACCAAGTGCAGCACTTCTGCAAAATATCCCCCAATTCTGAAAATTTTGATTTGTGTGCATTCTGTCATGTTTGGGCTGTAAATTCAAGGACAATGCATTCAGGGTGCCAGTGTCATTCCAGTGCAAAAGAAAAAAGACTAAAACTGAATAATGAAATATTTTAAGTTTATAGAAATAAAGCAGAAAAGTGTTGAACCGGGCCTCAATGGTCAATCCTAATAAATAATCAGCTTAATACAATATCCTTATATACAAAAAAAAAACAACTATCAAACATACCCCATTTTATGTAATGCCTTACCCAGTGTCTGTGTCTGCAGAATCACTACTGCTGGACAGAGGTGAGGCAGAGCATGTGGACTCTAAGCTTCTGGGTAGCAGCGTTGAGGGCATACATAACCATGTCTCCAGATCCATGAATTTTGAGTAGCTCAGCATCTCTAAAACACTGCAGTACACATAAGAAAAGAAAGCAAGAAAGAATGTTATGCTTCTAATAATGGCTAACACACAACAATAAATGTGCTGTATTCAGTGGTTCCTCTAAGCTGCCTAGACCCAATTTCTGCACATAAAGCAGGAGAAGGATTTAAGAAGATAGCAAAGTGTTTTCAAGTTTCAAGTTTGTAATGTAACTATAAAATGGCAGATAACAGGTACGGGGAGGTCTAGTTTTAAATCAAGTTCTTCAACATCAGTCTGACAACAAGGCAAATGTTAAACTGCTCTGAATCAGAAGAGATAAGCTGTGTTTGGACCCGGAGCCGGCTTTCCAGGCTTCCAGCTATCTAAGCCTCAAATACTATACTTTTAGAGGATAAAGCCTCATAAAATGAAAGACAAGTGAACGGTCTTAGGAATGTTTTTGACTGTTTTAGTACATTCAGTACACTGGTTCATCCACATTTGCTTGCTTTGCCTTTTAATCAAACTCAGCAAGTCACTAAATACACAACTTTTTGGGTTTGTTTTTTCTCCCACCTGTTTTCAGAGCATGACATCACCGTGATCAGTAAGATCCCACAGTGCCCCCACCCTGTGGCTCTCTTAAATGCACATGAGGGTATGAGCTTATTTGGGCTTGTACTAGATCGACACAAAACAAATGTGGCATTTCAGACATATAATCATTTTGAAATAGTGTCCACATTTTAAGATGCTGTCAAACATTTTGAATACCGCAGTATACGGTATTACCGTTATACTGCTCAACCCTAGCTAGGGCACTGTTCTTCTATGCAGCGACACCTGCACAAATATAACATCATAAGAACAAAACCTTTTCTGTGTTGATGTGAACATCTGATGCATTTCTGTAAAAAAACGAATAAATAAAAAATAAAGACCCGTGGTGCTGAATTGGTTAAAATAGAACTCTTTGACCACAATGATCAGAGGTATGAGGAGAAGGTGAGGAATTTCATGAAAGCGGGAGGGTCAATTATTATTTTTGCAAGGAAGAATGGGCAAAAATGCACAATGCTCAAACGTTTGCTTTGGGTCCTTTTCCTTTTTTGTTATTCTGAAACTGTATAAAAAATTTGGACTATTATTACACAAACCATTGCATTCAAATGTATATCAATAGAAACATACTAGCTGTGCTGCTGTACTCATAAAGATGATGTGTCACATGAAAGTGACTAAATGTCACACACATATCATACACAAGCGTAGCACATGCTTTGCATTTATCTACCACAAATGCAAAATCTGTGACTAACTGAACAAGTCCACATAACATATTTGCATAAATGACTACCTGTCCATCTGCTAGCATTTCATAAAATATACACAACAGGCACAATACACATTAATGTGAGTGAAGAAGTCTACCTGTCCTCTCCCATTCCTGGGATTTCATCCTTCTCATCAGCTGTGTGGAACACACAGGATGCTCGGGATTCCTGAGGAAGCAGTAGACATGTCTTCTCTGTATCATAAGACATCTTGAGCCATCTCTGATTGGGCACAGAAGAACAACATTATTGGTGGAAGCTGTGAACTCAGGATGCAATATGGACTTTTTTGTCCAGTCTAACTTATCACTTTAGAACAAAATCAATATTGTGACACATTGTATGTAGGGTGATCTCAGATTTAGGCCACCTCTCTGAAACCACTGCTGGTCCGATTAGTGAACCGAGTTACTTTAATGTCCAGACTCCTGACACGGGCGTACAATTGCACATGCATAGCTTGTATAATCTCCATAAAAAAATCAGTGCTAATATAATGGGGCGGGATAAAGCCTGCTTTACATGATCCCTAAACTATGGAGCTCTGGAGCTATTTTCTCTGCAGTGATGGAGCACCATCAGACTTTGGGATGACTAGCTGTGTCCAAAACTCAAAATCACCCATCATCAGTACCTGGATGCGATCTAATCCTCCCCTTGCTTTCAGAGAACAGCTTGACTGAGCAGATGTTTTCTAACTTTTGAACAATATTTTTGCACCCTATGGTAGATCCAGTATAGCCTGCTAGAGCAACCACTGATGATGCAAAATGTTTTGTTTTTTAATAAATAAATATCTGATATCAATAAGCAGCACACTCTATACTCTACGTGGCCAATGGCTGAGCCATTAGCTCACCTATCCGTGCCTGAAGAACTGGACTGAAGAAAGTAAAGAGGCTATATTCACAAAGCATAATCTTTCTGTAACCCAACAGTCAGTCACTAGACCTGTAACTGTAGCTGTCTCCTCGGTCGTGAGGTAACACTGTAACACTGACGGAGACAGCAGAAAAAGACGTCCACAGAGGAGGATGAAAAACTAGGCAAACTAGTGTTACTAGAGGTCTTTCTGTATGTCTGCCCCCGCGATAACATGTTCATTTTCCTCATTCATCCATCTTTAATTACTGCTCTTCCTTCCACATTAGCTTCGTGCTTCCCGCGGGCAAGTTCCCAGCGTTTTAAAGAGAGCAAGCCCACGACCACAACTCCTACACGGACTGTTTTTGGGCTCCTCTCCTGTCTTTTCGGCTGACGTCTGAAAAGGCTTTAACATGCTACGCCAGTGCCGCTCACAGTTCGAGGAGCTAAGCAGGCTACATCTCTTTGTTCCTCGGTTCTGGTTTGAGGGGTTTCTGCTAACTCTCAGCCCCAAAAAAACACCGTCTGCATTTTCCCTCGGCTCGGCTTCCCGTTAGGCTCAGCACAGCTCAGAAAAGAGTAGCTCGAAAAGTGAAGCGTGTCTCAAGTGAAATGTCAGAAAGTTGTCGTTTTCCACAAAAAACTCACCAAGTAAGAGCCCTGTTCGGCATCAGGAAGTGACCCAACCTCGGCACCCTCTGTCATCTGGCAATTATTCTTCGTTCCGAACATAAAATCCCTCCATTCCTGTTCAATCATCTCACTGCTCCCTCATCTCCCACTCTCCCGTCTCTCTCGGTTTGGTCTAACAACAGTTTTCTACTAAAACCCGGTCTCTTGTTTGAAAGCGAGAAAAGGAAGAGTCGATTTCTCCTGAAAGTTTCCTCGTCCGAACTTCAAAGTGGATGTCAGAGGGAAGATAATTTTAGACAGGAAATATTTGTGGAGTTATTCGGGAAAATTGCTTGGCTGCAATTAACCCGTGGAGTTAGATAAACAGTGCATCTTCGTGTTGATGTTTTAGACCCTCAGGAAGAGGAGAAGCTCAGCCCGAACAACACTAGAGCTTAGACACCTTGCATTCCTCTATACAAAGCTGTTATTTTGGAAGGACAGACAGTCATCATGGTATTAACAGTTAGAAGCTGTAGAGAAGACTTGGTGGTGGCCTGTTTCTAAAGATTTACTGATAAAACAGTGCTTAAATGTCTGTACAGGATTCAGTCTACAGTAGTGTATGCTGAATAGCTGGCCTATGAATTTTGAATAATAAGTGTAAAGGAATAGTTAACTCGCTGGTCTGAGCTGATGTGTGTTGGTGTTGGTTGACCAGCATATGACCAGTGTTTAAAACATAACCTATGCTGGTTTTGCTGGTAAGCAACACATCAAGATCATTTTTTTAGTAGGGTAAGATGGTAAGCACTTGCCAAACAAACTAATAATCATTAATAACAATAATAATCTGATTCCACACAAATGTTTTTTTTCTTCTCCTAAATAGTCAAATAGTCACAAACAATCTCCAGTTTTGGAGATACACGTTTTTCGTTGGACATACAGTATATATATATATATATATATATATATATATATATATATATATATATACACACACATATTTGTTTCTTTACAATGAAAAACATGTATCTCTCTCTCTCTCTCTCTATATATATATATATATATATATATATGTGTGTGTGTGTGTGTGTGTTTGTCAATATACATAGAGAGAGTGAGAGAAGCAGATACTACTATGTTATAGATAGATACATAGATAGATAGATAGATAGATGTCTAAAATGTATAGAGATAGTAAATCAAACAAAGTGATTTCATTCTTCTTTCCATATTTCTTTATTGTATGAAGTGTACACAACCATAGCCACCTTCTCAATATGTGCAAAGCTCAGCACAGACAAGGAGTAGGAGTCAGAGCAGGGCACGAAATCAACAGGAGTGAGAGAAGATGAAAGAGGCAGACGGTATACAACATCTGTCAGTAATCCACTTCCTGGTCACAGTGTCCAGGACACAGTGTGGCCTTGCAGCTGTGGGCCAATGATTTGTTTTTCTTTCTAGGATGGTGTGGCACCCTGGGTGGCCGAGAGATTGACCCTCCAGAGGGCCACCTCGAATGACTGATCGTCTATGACCCCTCTCGCTTGTCTATCTCACCAAACAGTTCCCATTACCTGTTGTGACAGCAAAATGAGAACGTTTTATTGCATTTTCCCAAGGCTTCCCACAACACATCAGAAAACCAGGACAACGCAAACAGATAAAACACCAAGGGCTCACATCCTGTGGAATGTAAACGTGCAGTCTTTCTGAATGCTGGTGTTGAAGAGAGAGGTAAGGAAGTACTTTAATATATTTAATCTTTGCAATCTGGAATATCTACAGTTCTCTCAGATCTATACTGAAGAGTAAAGCTGTGAAAATGTAGATATATATTTGAGGGTTACTTGCAAAATGCCTTAAAGTCAAGTTAGCCATTTAATTCATTTTTCAGTGTAAAAGACACTAAACAGTTCTATCCAGCTTTCTTTTTTAAACAGTAAGTTTAATCATTTAAAAAGTCATAAACAGATTAATCTGCAGTAATCCAGTTATATATAATCATAAGAACAATTTTTATACATTTTCATTTCATTTTTATTTTCAAGTATCTTTTTTGAAACCAGTACTTTAGGGGTTAATTGTGTGTCTTAGGGAGAAAGGAACTCCCTCTTGGGATAATAATACTTAATTTCACACTGGCTGTAAAGGGTTATCTAGCACAAACGAGCAGCATTACTCCTCAGATGTCATGGTAACTCTTTTTCTTTTTTATGTAAAATGTTTGCAAATTCTCTGTATTTAAATATATATGTTAAAGCAATGCAGTTCATTTTCCCCATTACCAGCCATGAAAATCAGTATCCGACTCATCCAATATGTTTGCAGTCCCTCTTGGTGGAACTGATGCATACATGAGTGGCAAAATGAACTAATCTTTATCTTGAATATGTGAAGACCTTGGTATATGTAATGTTCTCATTACTACAATGAATTACAGTATTGTTCTCCTTCTCCTTTCTCCTTTTCCCTAGATCTTTCGGATGTGAAGACTGAAACGAACTGAAATGGCTGCCGTGGTTAAGAAACTGGCCTCATGCTGGTAGTGACATCACAGTGCTCTTCAAACATATCTCAGATCTTAGAGGACCGGAAACATGAGTTCTGACTGTGCCATAATGTCAAATTCCATATTAGTCAGTGAACTGGAGCTGACTATGGCTACTGGAGGAACAGAGGGATCCTGCTATCGTTGTACTTTACCGTTTGGTGTGGTGCTTCTGATGATTGGCATTGCTGTTACAGCTGTAGCCTATGGCTTCAATTCCCACGGCTCCACCATCTCCATCCTGGGGCTGGTATTGCTCTCCTGCAGCCTCCTGCTGCTCGCCCTCACTGCAGTGTGCTGGAAACTCCAGCGGGGCAAAGAAATGGAAATGTGCTCCACAAGCCAGAGCACCCTGGTGGAGAGACTCAGCGACAGCTGCAACTGAAACTGATGAAGGATACTTTAAGGATACTTTTACATGCAAAACACATGTATGTATAAGAATTAGATTTGGAGTAGAGGTCTCTTTTGACCTTGTTGACATTACAGGCTAATGTTGTTTTTTTTCTGCCTACTGGAACATGGAGACTTAATCAAAAAACAGAAGCGACTTCACTTTTCAGAAACACTAGAATTTACATTTAAAATGTATGAAAAAAATGAAAATTGTGCTTAATATGATCATTAACTGACAAAATATAAAGGGCTGATTTAGATTTTAGCATGACTTTAATATTCAGTTTAATCTTAAAGACAAAGTGAGCAACAACATACTGTGTACAGCACTAAAAATGTATCAGTTTAAAATGAATTATATCACACACTTCCATTCAATCAAACACACCTATACCAACTTTGTTACCTCAACAAAAAATGCTTATGAAATTGTTTATGGAATAAATCTGAAATATTTTGGAACATTTGTTTTATTTTAATTAAACAGACATATGTAATGTGGACATAAATAAGTACATTTATGAATGGAATGATTGACTGGACTCTCTAAATAAAACATTACCTGTGTAGTTTTTATCATATTTCTTGTTGTTACTGGTGCGATACACTCACCCCATGTGATGTCCTGAGCCTCTGTGCTCTGAGTGAGCGAGGCCAAACAGGTAGCAAATTAGTAGGCCAGCGATGTTTCTTGATTATCTGGGAATTGACCCAGAACACACATCTGTAGGAACAAAAGCACAGATGGGGAGTGCTGCGTTTTGATGAAACTCTCTGACTGACAGGTGACACATATTCTGTGTAATGTGTGGTCTGTGCGGCCTTCTGTTTGTGTTCTGTATTCAGTGTATTTCTTCAAATGAGATTTGAAATGAGAAATTTTAGTTTAATTAGATTTTTATTAGCTTTAAACTTCTGGCTTTACCAAATGTCTAGCTTTTCAGGTGAGGTACAATATGTTTAGTTGAAATACTGTACAATCAAAACAAATGTTTGAAGAGAAAGACTGAAATATTTAAAGTTTGTATTTTTTTGCTTATACTGATATTGTTACAAATGGTTCTTCTGAAAACTGTTTAAAATGGATCAGCCAGACAGAGGCACATATGGCATCATGGCCCACTTTCTGACATCCTTGTATAGCCTAAAACATTTAATCTGGCACCTTGCAATCACAGTGCGTGCAAAACTTTGGGGAAGAGGGTGCACTACTCTGCACTCCAAATTAAGCTGTAATGGACTCAAATGGACTCAGCAAAAGGGAACCGCTGTAAAACAGATGCCCCAAATCCAGATTAAAGACGTAACTTTGCATGTCCACTAAATGCACTCTAAAAACAGCCCTTGGTCTCATTAGTGACTTTAACACCAATAGTATGTTTCCTTTTTGTCTGGGAGTTACAAGTTTTAATGTCTAATGTTTTAATTGTCTGTGGTGTAAAAAAGAAACCTCATCGGAAATCTTTCTGATTTTATTTTCAGTTTGTCAATGCATGAAAAACATACATCAGTGCAATTAGCAGATATTTAGGAAAAGCATCCAGGTTGTCAATGCATGTATTTAAAGGATTACTTTGAAAAATGATGCTGCAGATGTATTTTTTGGCAAATTCACAATGATAAAGAAAATAATAATAATAATTCGGGATAAATCTATTGGTCCATTTCTCATTAAATTTCTATTTGAAGAACAACTGCCAGATTCAAATTATGTCAAAAATTCTAAATGAAAAAATGAAATATGTCCTAAAATATATTTTATGAATATTCAGAATATTCAGAAATTGAATTCAGCTAATTAAAATGTTTTCCCAAACAATCCAGAGCATTTCCTTGCTACATCACTGTTCAGTACTAATGATATAATTAATGTCATTTGGCGCCCAACAATCACCCAAATCCCACAGAGATGTGTTCTTGGCACCATGACAGGAATGAGACAGGGTAAAGGTGCTGCTTAGTCCATCTTTGCCATAATTTGTCAGAACTCATCCTGCAGTGTGCAGTTGGCAAAATTAAAATGGTAGCTTAAGTTATTAAACTGAGCAGCTTTTAATCATTGGCTACAGGAATTCAAGGTTGGAGGAGTAGCGGGAGGGATTAAAGTCTTTGAACTGCAAAGCTACATATCCACTCTGATCTGCAGCGAGGGCCCTGCTGTTGCTCTCTGGGTTATCGCACTGATCGTGGCGCAGCGGCACAGGAGCCAGGCGAGAGTCCATGGTGCCCACCTTTCTCTCGGAGCACGGCGTGAGGGATGAAGCTTCGCCATGGGTCTTATGGAGTTTTACCTGGAGATTGACCCGGTCACCCTGAACCTCATCATCCTCATCGCCAGCTACGTGATCCTGCTCCTGGTCTTCCTCATCTCCTGCATCCTCTACGACTGCCGAGGCAAGGACCCCTCCAAGGAGTATGTGTCAGAGCCTCCAGCCCCGCAGCAGCAGTCTCCCATACGGCTCGTGGTGATGCAGAATTCTCCAGCATCGTCCCGCTACAACGAGCAAAACAACACAGCTGCCACCAACTATGTGCCACCCACCCCTGACCTGCGTGAAAAGAGGAGCACACTGGTCTGAAAGGCCAGCAAGGGATAGGATAAACTGCTGCTGATATTAAAATGATATTTTTCCCCCCTTATTTTTTCACTCTCCACTCTGGGCAATATTTAACCAAGAAGCAGAAAAAGGTATGTTATGGTCACTTCAATGGCAATTCCTTAAATGAACCATGAATGCAGATTAACAGAAAAGAATTTACTCTGACATTGAGCCTGCTTTCAGCTAAAGCACATAAGTCGTATAATACTGTATACCACTGTACGTTCCACTGATATGCTTTGATATAGGCTTTTCTGTGAAACTGAAATATTACAAATGTTCACACATTTACTGTCCTGCATTGTGTGATGTTAAAAGACAACATTAGAGAAAAATCATCATTTACAGGTATGACATAAGTCTTGTACAGCATTTGTTTTCTATTATGGTGGAAGAGAGCATTTAGAGTCAGAGGGATTATCTCCAGCTGCATCATGTCTACATCACTGTTGCATCAGATCCCAGCGCTGCACTCATTAAACACAAAAACAGTACATCCTCTTTAGCCTTTTTTGCAGCTGTTATGTAAATATAATATTTCACATGCATCAGCCATCTTCTTTCGGCAGTAAAATCAGTGCTGGCAGACCCATGCAGTTACTTTTTAAAAGGGTACACAAATTATCAGTCCTTTTAAAAATAAAGGTGCTTCAAATGTTTCATTGAGTAATGCCATAGAAGAACCACATGAACCTTCAATTGATGTAAATGTTCTTTACCAATTTAAAGGTTCTTTACCCTCACAGATCCCGATTAGAAACATGGCCCTTTATGGAACCTAATGTAGTTCTTCTATGGCATCACTCAAAGAACCATTTGAAGCACCATATTTTTAACAGTGTACAACACATACGTGAAATTAAAAATACTCTACTTCCTGAATTGTATAACATTTCAAACTGTTTCATGTTCTATTGACATAGTCCTTTCATCAAGTGCTGATCAATAATGCTCAGATTATCTTTTAATATAAATTTCAATTATCATTTGCTCTGTGATATTAAAAACTATTCACCTGCATGAATGATGTGCAGTAATACAGGTCCTGCTGCACACCCTCCCCCCACTTCCCCACTGTGCAGCTTCAGTGAATAAATGAATGAACAAACTAATGAATGAGCCATCAACACCACAGTCATTTTTTAAGGTTATAAGGCTGGCTGCACCACATGCTTCAGCCAGTGATACAACAAACCTGACTATGTAGACTGAAATATTTAGTAGTCTACAGTAATCTGATCCAGTAATACCTTCTAACAAATGTCCACTTACATCTTTCTGATCTTCAGTCTGCCAGTCTGCCAGATTTGTAGCAGTAGAAGACTTAGTACATCTATTATGAAAATCACATGATCTAGCTCAAGCTAACTTTTCATCACTTGCTAAATGTGGTGATACAATAGAAATATCATTGGAAAAGAGTTTAAATTCAGCAACAATTTCAGTATATAATATTCAGGCAAAGAACCAGAATAAGACCAATCAAAATGTGAACTATGCTTATTAGCCATATCCTGAATTTAACATGTGTTTGAGATTTGTATAAATGCATGTTGTTGTGTAGGGTGAATAAATGTGAACAACTGCTGCTGCTTAAGCGTGAACACAGTAATGGAATCATGAAATTCAACATCTAATTAATGACTTGATACTGACACAAGCGGAGAGATGGCAATTTCTGGAGAAGTTTAGACAGTAAAAAAAAAAGAAAGAACATAAGGAGTCAGTATCACATAGAATCAAAATGGACAAATTGGTAAAGGTTGTCCAACTGGTGAATGCTGAAGTATTCTTACAGCAAATTCACTCAACAAATTCCTCACAGAAGTACCCTTAAAGAAAGCTTTGGTTTATTGAAAAAAACACCCTTTTCCCTTTTTCTCCCATTATTGCACTTCTAGATGTTCTTGTTATCAGCAGTAGACAGTCATTGTAACTGCCACATAAAACACACCGGAACCGAGGTTAGACATTTTGGACCTCCAGACTGTAATCTTTGTTTGTAGTAGTTGCAGTTGACAACAACAACCTCGGTTATGTAACTCTGACACAGTCCTTCTAATCCCGTCACCACAAACATAAGAGCTGACCAGCCTCTGAAATCACAAATCGTACTTTCCAACACAGTCTCAAATGCTCATCTTTTCTTTCTTCCAGGACACCATCCTATAATCCAGGTCGCACGATAAGAATGCTTACCCAGTAGAGAAATGGAGTCAATGTAGCTTCTGGATTCACGGCTTTGGTAGGACTGTGATTTACCAGCAAAAGCCCAGACGAACACAAGAGGCTAACTGTCTACATTTGCCAATAAATTTACCTTTTTAAAACATATCAGGATATTGTTGAAATATGCATACATGCTTATTTCCACAATGTCCATGAGTTATAAGACTGTGCTGTTGAAAATTGCACAGTGCTGTGTGAAATTTTGATAATAACAATGTTGTTTGTTATACAGAATGCTCAGTCGTTAAGAAGTAAACAGAACACCTAAATGAAAGGATGCGTGCAAGATTCATAAAAAGAGCCTGGGACCCAAAGCAGGGCCTGTTTATGTGACTGCTGTCCTTACTTTAAGCTCCTATATGCAGTGATGTTGGAAAACCAACTTGAGCATTTCTGGATGCCTCCTATTTATTGCTCTTTGCAACTCAAAAATATGACCAAGCTCCACTACAAAAATGTCTACTGCTGAAAAATGACTAATGCTTGAAGACTGTGGAAATAAAACTGGAGTATACTGTATATGAGGTTTAATGAACTGTTTATGATATGTACAGAATTGAATACATTAGACTGTAAAATAATAGAATGAAATGAATGAATAAAAGATGTTTTTAATGGGATTTGTTCTTTGTTGTATTTATTTGTCTTGTTATTTCATGTGTGTGTGAGTGCTGACAGTATCTAAAAAAGTAATGCATTTAATTTACTTTATCAACTTGAATGTTGAATGTTGTGCACAGTTAAATGCATTCCATGTATTTATTTATTTTGAGGTGCTAGGCATCCAGGAACACAGAGAAACACATCATCAGAACCAGGACAAGGCAATTTAAAAGTAATCAAATTTACATAAACCAAGAAACAAGCCAGAAGCACTTCACAGAGATCTCAGACAAACAGAAAAAATGTTTAAGAGTTGTAATGAGGTTGTGAAGAAGGATGAGGTGCAGATGCTAAAGATTGAAAAGTGGTTAAGGTTGCTAGGTGGAGCCAGAGCCTCTGTGGAGCAATCAGGAGGGGAGGTACTGGTAGTGGAATCTTTTAGTGTAGAGTCACTGACATACGCTCAGAATTCAGTGCTTGATATTAGTACTTTCTTGTGCAGCATGGAAAAAATAAAGGACCACTAGTACCACTTTTGCAAAAAGACTCTCTAAGATTCTGTACATAAAGTCAAGAAGACTTTGTAAAGGTGTGCACAGTTCTGGTCATAGAGATCTTCCACTGTGGAGCATTCAGATCCACTGCATGAGGCTTTAATGTACAGATATCCCTGAATGCCTTGATTACCTAGATCAGATGTGTTATATTAGGATTGGAGCACAACTCTAAAGGGTGGTGTCTCCTGGACCAGGACTGGGCACCCCTGTTTTAGCGAATCCAGGATCTATCAGCATAGAAACTGAACTTTTAAGGCCACTTTTCAGTGCACTTTTTATTTTAGAAGTATTAGCAATCATAAAGCAATGCATGTGCTGTCACCAATGTAGATGGAACTGAACAGTATAGAGGAGTTAGTTACATTTAATGACTGATGAATAACTGAGGAATAAGTATCAGGGTCACTCCTCACAATTCTACATGATTTGATGTAAACATATGATCAATTTCACATACAAATCAACATTTTCACTGATTAAAAACAACACACCTCTTAGATGTAAAGTGCTAGTGCCACAGTGCAGAATTAACCTGCTCTAAGGTATGAGGTGTACGTGTGCATGAGTGAAGCGTGACAAGCTGAGAGCGCACATGGAGTGACGGTGTGTGTGAGTGGGTGAGTAAGATCAGTCAGGCCTGAGGCTGAGCTGTAGCTGCTCTCTCCCTCAGTGGCTCCGCAGCCAGGCAGGGAGCGGCCCAGGATTAACAGCAGATCCCAATCTGCTCCCTGTGCATTTACAAATGGCTTTATATAACCCCAAGTCTATTTGATAAATGCCACAGAAATCCCTGCAGGAAGTCATCTGCGCTTGAGTGTGGGGTAAGAGGTCGCCCATGCCACACCCAAGAATACACAGATAAACATGCAAGATGGCCGCTCGAATCACGTCACTGCTGCATAGAGCAAATGCCACACCGTCAGCATGGAAAAGGATTTAGAGAGAAATAGTGGGAGATAAAGGATGAGTAGGGAGGAAAAGATGAGAGAGTAGAAAGAATGATAAATTTAGGGTACTGCATATGTATGGATGGCCTAATCAATAGTGCCAAAGAGGCAGGCCGAAGACGTGCTTTGAATTTCTGCATGAAGGAAAGTATGTGTGTGAGAATCACTTAAAGCACCTTTATTTTTAAGAGTTTAGTTTATTGGATTCGTTTAATGCAATTTGACCATGATTCATAATTTTTCTAATCAATAGACTGTAAGTTTAATATAATTGGTTTATGTGTAGATACACTGTTAATCATCATCAGTTTCTAACTGATCAAACTGAAAAACTTCCAGCTAGGCACAATTTAACATTTTCACTCTGTTGGAAGAAGTGCATTTGCTACTAGAATAAAGACACTGAAGACACAGATGCATGTTATTGGGGATGAAGATGACGATGGTGATGACGAAGGTGCTGATGCTACTGATGATGATAAAGTGGATGAGGGAGGACAGAAAAGGACGGGAGGGAGCAATGTTATGTAGAGGAAGATAATGATGTAATGACAACACACATTGATATGACGTTTTGAATCTCCCTGATTTGAGAGCAGGAAAAGTTCAGTTTTGCAGAAAGGATGCTCTCTAGTGGTATGTTAAAGGCAAATACACCAGGAGTTTCAGTTTGCTAAATGTGTGAACACCATGTCACTTCACTTTTAATTCTCCTAAAACTCAATGCTTATTTCTAACACTTCAAATAGAGTTCTAGGTTAAAGGTTTGAAGATGTAGTACATGTAGCTTTAGAAACTTGTATATGTACAACATATATACTGTATATTAAGTATATGTAATTATTTTTGTTTGCATACTCTGTGATGTTGTATATATGCATGCCAATAAGCATTCTGTATGTTGTCGCTGTATCTTTAAAACAGTAACATTACAGGGGAAGGTATAAATATTTAGCAGATAAAGTGGAGCTGGTAAGAGCAAAAATAGAGACAATTGTATTCAGGCAATAAAAATATATTCCTTCTAAAGTTTCTTTGAATGGCTCAAAAGCTAAAAATATACTTCAGTCCAAGTCATATGTCATAATCACGGCAGAAAATATCAACTGAGAGGCATTATTACAGTTCTTATCTGCGTGTCAAACCAAAATGGAAAACATTTCACAGATAATCTGATGCAAATTAAGATCCTTGACTGCAAGAAGAGTCATTAATCTTCCGTACGAAAACAAACAATATGACCGGATATCACTTTAAACCATTTATTTTGGACATGAGCAAAGAAACAAGGAAAAACGAAACACACAAAGACAACAAAATTTAATTTTAAGAAGCCAATAAATAATCAGAAAATTTCTACTACAATTAAACATGCTGTAATTTAGAAAAGAATAAGTGCTGTTTGCCATTTATCAAATCTTTATTGCCAACGTTCACTACTTTCACCAAGCATGGCAAACACAATAATACCATCTCTCAGAAGAATTAAAACAGCAAGAAACATGGTAGGCTGGGCTAGAGCTACCTGACAGAAAGCAGGAAACTGAAACATATTCACCCTTCAGCCCATACAGAGTTTCAATGGGCATGGCTGGGCAACAACACATGAATTTTCAATAAAGAAATTGTTAAATGTGTTAAATTAACCTTTTGGATTATAATATAATAATGCCCATGCACAATTCCAGCAAACTAGAGCATTACACTGGAGATTTTGGAATGTTTTCTATGTAGTCAAACGCATATCCTCGGAATTTCATAGGAAAATACTGTACAAAAACAAGAATAGCTTTGTAAAAACATCTAATTTAAAATAACAATATATTATATATTTATAGATATATATATATATCTTTTGGTCTGAAATGAAAAGTGACAGGCTTGTTCACAGAGACAGAAAATACACTTTACACATACATTCATCTCACATCGGTTAAGAAAAAGGCAAACAGTATTTTTCATCATCAAGTTTGTCCAAAATATTTCCATTCTCTGGGAAATGGCCAGTGCTAAAAAAAAGACTACTTGATCATTATTTCAACAAACAAATATCCCAAGTGATAACTCTGTAACACCACATGTCTGTACATGTTCAAAATAGAGTCCTTGGTAATTATTGCCACAGGTGTGGTATTGTAATCCAGCTTGGCAATGGAGAAAAAAACTAAATATGGCTTTTTGAAGGCGAAACTGTACTCTGATTAGGTTAGAACATGAATAATATGGAAGTCAGTCAGAGACTAAATACCATGGCAATAGTGTTTGTGTTTCCTTATAAGTTTAAAGTAAATGTACAGTTTTACCTTGACACTAAAAACTTCCTGAAGTCAGCACTGACTTCAGCATAGCTGGAAGGTGAAAAAAGACTAAAGTCTAGCCCTGGGCAATGGGGACTGGAGTTCCCTGCCCTAACAGACCTGCTAAAATTGTCAATTAACAGGCGAGTTGAATCAGGTGTGCTTGAGCAGGAAAAGACAAAACTATTGAGGAATCCAGAACTCCAGAATTACCCACACCTGGTTTAGCCAGACTTGTGCATCTGATAATGACAATTTGCTATTTTTTATGTATTTTGTTTTTGGTAATACAAAAAAACACTATAAACTCATCTCATACATTAAGCTTGCTACATTCAATTCTCTGTGAGAACAACAGGCCTTTGTAGAGACACTAATATCATGAGGCCTAACCATTGAAGTTGGGCTCATGTACCACATGAACTATTCTCACTGGACAAAATGCTGGGGGGGCGATTCATCTGAACGCATTGAGGTTGAAAATTTTACTTTCTTCATAAAAACTGTAACAAACGTAGCTGTTAAGACAGACCATAAAAGGCATTTTATCTCATATAAAGGTAGACTGAAATGCTACAACAAGAAATAAACAACAAGAGAAAAAGTCATATGTACAATAATGAGAGAAAAAAAAACATGTAGCCTGGTAGCATCAAACAAGTATGATAAAACATGGACAAGAAATCTGGAATATACACATGACTATACACAAAATGTACTCTTTGCCTTCTAAAGTGCCAAGAACAGACTGAGGTGAGTGTTGGCTGGAGCAGATGCTGAATGGATCTTACCCCATTACATTGTTCTTTAAACAGCACGGGCCTGATGGCCTCACAGAGGACCATGCTGAGCTTCATACTTTGCTAGAATATTTTTACAGCGCCCCAGCTCTTTCCGCAGGTCTGACACTTCCTGTCGGAGAGCAGAGTTCTCCTTCTCCAGGAAGCCAGCCCTGATGGCAATCTGGTTCTCCTTGAGGCGCCGGGCGTCCCGCGACCGCTTGGCAGCCATGTTGTTCTTTCTGCGGCGTGCCCAGTATTTTTCATCCTGCTCAAAATATGTAGAGTAATAGAAGAAAGGGAGAAGGGTGAAACGTGCCCAGTTATTTTTGCTAGACTTTTTTCTTATATGGCTCTATGTCTGCGTTTGTAGTGAGGTAGATGAGGAGATATTTTACTATGATTTATAGTTGATTAAAGATTTCTGTACACAATTGGCATGTGAAAATGCCAAAAAGATGGAAATGCAGGCTCACTTTGTAATGAAATGTCATTCAACTGAAATAATAACATAATAATTCAGTAAATAACTGAGTTATTATTCAGTCATTTATTTATTTTTAATTGAATTAAATTAACATCTTTAGTTTCATTTTTAATGATACAACCCTCCTTACTATGTCTTAATAATTGAATTGCAAAGTCTCAAGTATTGCACATACTATAAAAATCACATTGAATCCATGTTTTTTGCCACAGTCCCCCTCAGGCAATATCCAGGCTTAGATGACACATCTGACACAGACACATTCACCCTGTTAACAATGCTCTTAAAATGGGTGTGCTGCACTTGTTATCCACGCACTTTGCCAAAGGAAAAAGAAAGATAAAACCTTTTGTTCTTACTAATCTTATCATGCACATACCCATTTATTCAACACATCTCAGCTACAGGCTTTACTGTGCTGTGGCTCTTACTGCATTTTTGCACCTGCTAATATCTTTTTTTCATCTAGAGAGCATTTAAAATACGGTGGATTGAGAAAGTTCTGTTCTGTCTTAAGAATTCTTTTAATAATCAAGAGATTTTTATCTCGTCAGACCCGAGAATATTTTTCCACGTTCTCCAAATTACTTTACATGCCATTTAGCAAACCCCAAGCAGGCCTTCATATGCCTTTTACTTAACAGTGGCTTCTGTCTTAAAACTATGCTGTAAATACCCGATTTAGGGAGTGCTGTAGAAATGGGTGTCTGTCCAACCAAGGTTCTCCAATCTCTGCACAGGACTTTTGTAGCTCTGTTAGAGTAACCGTTGGGTTCTTTCTTCCTTTTAAAGATCCTCCCAATTTCTTTGTATGTTTTGTATCACTGGGCTCCCGTACATATAATTTGACAGTTGTTTTAGTTAAATAAACAACTGTTGTAACTGTAAATAAGTCATAAATAAGGCAATTGTGAATAAATAATTAAATGCACACCTTAAGTGGTTGTCTCCAAAACAAACAGTATTGAGCTTTTGTCAAATAGCTCTTTTAGAGTGAGTTTTTAATAAGACAGTAGGTATTAGTGAATTATCCATCCGTGTGGTGACAGGTTTTCCCATGAAGGCATGGCTGTGAAATCAGCTTTGAGCAATTTATTACTCTGCAAATCCTCGCATGGATCCACTTTTATTTGAACAAATTAAAAAGGCAAATCCTTTAATCCCGACCCCAGCAGAACTACTGAGATACCAGGAAAAGTAGGATCACATGGGCCTGGCCGCACAAGGATGAATGAATGGACGACTGGGCTTAAGCCTCTTAGCCACAACCTGCAGCATCTCTGGCTAGTGGAAAAGATGCAAATGGTCAGATTGAAAAAATGGCAGTGGAATTGCCTGTGAGAAAAGGGGAACAAGCACACCACGTTGAGTGTCTAGCTGAGTGTTACCTTCAAGTCTTCAGGAATGAAGATTTTCCGTGCCTTCTTGATCATGGGTTGTGGTTTAAGCTCCTCCTCTGAGAACTTGTGCTTGCGAGGGTCAAAGGCCTCCTGCCCGGGCACACTGGACAGGGCCAGGTCTGTAGGATCAGGGTCATAGCTCACTGGCACTTGGATGGTTTCTGGATCAACTGGACTGGGTGTGTTACGTGCTGGGGGCAACACTGTACGTAAAACAAAAATGAGGAATTTATCATATGTACACGAATGCGTTTCAACAGATTGTTATGTTTAGAGTGTAGTATTAACGTTGAACCACTAAGTGGCGCTCAAGTCATTGATTCCAGGACAAGCAACAGTCAAAAGTGGATTCTTGGGAAAGTGACAAAATATATAGAAGCATGTAAACTCCAGTCGTTCTTCATTTTTAATTATTCTTCACTTCACATTTTGGACTATAAAGTTGTTTGCCATTTTAATAAACCTCGCGCGATTCATATTTCCTTTTACTACTAAAGCTGGCAAAGAAATAAAGCATATGATACTTTGTTGAATAAAAGAAACATAACTACAAGAGTAATTCACTTCAAACACAAACAGCTCAGTCTGTTTTCAGAAAGAGCACAAAAAGTCTAATGCAGTCGCGCTTCGGCTGCTCTCATTAATTTCTATCTAACGCTGTTGGATATACTACCCAGATTTTTCCTCCCACCCGATTTCCACAAGTCCCACCTCCCTCCTCCCTCCTCGGACCGGCAAATACAACCCTGCGCTACGATTAGCCAATAGTTCACACTCGCTGTTTCAACAACCAATCCGAGTCCAAAAAGCAGCCAATTATAGCACAGGAGGCGGGGTTTGTCGGAAAACGGCTGGGAAAAATAACACTGTACACCTCGTTGGCTAAACGTGACTGGTGAAAAGCCTGGCTGCTTTGCCTGCCATGCAAAGAGTCAGAGACAGCAGCACGCGGTCAGGGGCTTTTATCTGAAACTGTGAGACACCTGGGTGGTATTATGAATTGAGGTGGACATAGAAAGTGATTCAATTAGGCAACTGACAGCGGTCACATGTAAAACACGCTTTCATGCATGCTGCAGTACACAGTACTCCTCATAAACTTCCTCCCCATTAAATATATCTGTATTATATATGTTTGATAATGCCTTTATCTTGGTTAATTTTTTATTATATATATATATAAATTAGCCAATCCAAGAATTAAGTAAATTGTGTTGTTGAGATGTTTTCCCAATAGGCCATTTTCCTCAAAAGTACAGAATCAAGCAGCACTATTCCCAAGCAGTGTATGTGTCGTAAGTCTGAAATGACTAGCAGTAAGCTCAGTTTTGTGTAAAGTAAGGTGTGGAAAACATCTTTACAAGCAGGCAGGAGCATATACTGTCCTCTTCTCTACTTCTTTTGATAGTGAGGCATGGAAAGCTTTGATTAGCATCCAAAAGCAGATGTGTGACAAGACCTTCACCCTTAAGTTCCCTGTTTTCGGTACACTGCAGAGAAACGTACGGCATCTTCGTACATCTGTGTCTGGTGCAACTACTAAACAGACTGGCCACAAATGAGCTGGAGAACTCCCTGAACTCTAGATACACTCTATATTTCATGCGGCTGATGGAGGGCCTTTGTTTACAAATCTAAAAGACATCTGGATTAATTAGAGCCACAGTAAAGACAAGCCTGTGATTACATTCACTCCACTATAAAACCCATGTGATTCATGTTTTGCTGAACGGGGCCCTTTTCCCCCTTGTGACAGTGATCCTGTCCACCGCTAAGGCTGCTTTACCTGATCTGCCAGGGCTCTGCAGGCAGGTCTGAGGGATCATGCTTGTGTGGATGGAGGTGGAGGCTCTGTTGCTGAGGTCCATGACTGATACTGAGGCCTGTTGCAGGCAAGGCTGCTGTTGCTGCTGCTGCTGGTGCTGTTGGTGCTGTTGCTGGTGGTGGTGGTGGTGGTGATGGTGATGGTGGTGGCTTTGGTCATGCTGTGAAGGACTGGAAGGGATGCCATTTTCAGAGAGGAATTCTTCGAGGTTCATGTACTCCAACTGGAAATTATCCCCATCGTAAGGCAGAGTTTTATCCCAAAGGGTTGGGCCCAGGAAAGCGGACTGCGGCACATTCCGGTCTTCATCCAACTTTTTCTCCTCCACTCTGTCTTTGCCAAAAACTGGAAAGTAAATAAAGCAAGGTTAGGGCCTGACCTGACGCTGGCCATTTCCCTTCTAGCTAGGAGTACGTGATCAGATTAAAGCGTATGGCCTTTTCAGTGAGAATAGCAGTTGTGTTAGATTTACAGTAGCAGAGTAAAGTGAAGAACTGGGCTTCATGGCTCTGGCAGGAGTTGTTTAGGTCATCTCAAGCTCATGATGACAATTCTGGGTGGACCCAGACACAAAGTCCACCAAGACAGAAGGTGATAAAACGATGAGCAGAGCATAAAGTGTTATTAAAATTACTGATACATACAGTCAACCACTCCCATGATTTTATCGCACCTAAGCACAACTAAATGAACCCATGACGGCTGCAGGTGGTCTATAAAACGCACTGATGTGTATGGAGGAAGCAGCTGACAGCTCGTCGTGTTTTGCCAGGCTGTTATTTATGAGCAGCTGAGTTGAGCAAAGACTTCTCTTACCGTCGTCGTGGTGCAGCGGCAGCTTCATTGGGTTTTCCAGGAGCGATTTCAAGACGCCGTGAGTTTGAAGAGGAACAAAAGTTGGGTTCATTGTGAGAGGTCTGGACATCTCTTTGTCGGCAGCGAAAAAAGAAACAAATAAATAAACTAAAAATGACAGGAGTCGAGCACGGAACTGTTTCCTGAGTCAGGCAAAATGATGGGAAAATCACAAACACACGACAGACAGCTGTAGCGCGCGCCACCGGCCACACAGACCTGAGGTTGGTGCGTGTGTGTGTGTGTGTGTGAGACTGACTGACTGACTGACTGACTGAGTGAGTGAGTGAGTGAGTGAGTCTGCCGACTGGACTGAAACGATCAATTCCATGTGTGAAGGCTGAAGCTCGTGACGTCAAACCTCCAGAGGCTGGACCGGCTGGACCGACTTCCGACAAGATTGACAACGCGAGAACAATGTGGCAGCAGATGATCCGTGATATCTCCCAGATTCGCTTAAAAATGTACTTAAATTATTTATGTATTTATTATTATAATGTACTTAAATTAAAATATAGACTTTTGTAGCTGTAGCTGGACATTAACAGCATGAGGAACAGGCAGCAACCGAGGGGAACTGAGCAAAAGAGAGAAAAAGGGAGGCAGTGGGGTTTAAACTGAAGGAAAGGAGGGTGGATGGATGTGAGACACTGGTGTTTAGAAGTTTATGGGAGGTTTTTTTTTTTTTTTTTTTTTTTTTTGTAATCTCCCATTCAACCTTAAATGTTCAGCCTTCATTTGCGCAGCACGTGCGTTCTGGTACCTTATATGCTTCATCCAAAAACACACAGGACCATACGAAGCTGAAGCTGTTCGGATAATAGGGCGCCTATGAAACTGCTTTAAGGTGGAACAAAACATTTGAAAAAGGACCAGTGTCAAGTGCGTACGTCTCTGATGAAACAGCATTTCACTCAGGTTTTAAGGGAGTATTTTCTGTTTTCTGAGTGTTACTACCCATCACCGTCTCTACTTGTACCGCCTTTGCACACACGCTAAGCAAAGTGGGAGGTGGGAGCGCCAGGCCACGTGACAAGAGCGCTTGACCCAGTTTTGTCCAATTAACATCGAGCTGCGCGGAGCGGCAGCCCTCTCAGCGGTCACGTTGAAACTCACGCCGCAGCTCAAGTTTTCTACGGAGAGGAGACGATGCTCTACAAATCAGCCTCAGCGCCTTTTATTCTCATTAAAAAGGCTGCCATCGTCTCTCTCTCTCTCTCTCTCTCTCTCTCTCTATTACTCTACCTACCATTAGCCTATCCATTCTCTGCCAACACTCTGTTGTGGACACATTTTTGTCTGCCTGTCTGCCTCTCCTCTGAGAGCTGTTTGTTTTCTCCTCTTTTGAAGTTTCCTTGGCAACTGGCAGCTAAAGCCATAGATGTAACCTCCCCTGCAGAAAGTAGGCCAGGAGTGGCCACTCCTCTTCTAATGTGGAGCACCATGAGCCACATGTTGCTACATGTGTATGACAAATTGGAAACAGATTGCAGACTGGGCTTGTTTACAAAATATAGTCCTAGATTTTGTGTCCTTTCTATGTACTGTACACCTGCTCATTCAGACAGCTATTTAATCAGCCAATCGTGAGGCAGCAGTGCGATGTATAAAATCCAGTAAACATGGACCATCAGCTTCAAGTTCTGGAATAATGAACAAGGTCAATGGCGAACGGGCTGCCTTAAGCTGACTGTAAAGGCTATAATAACTCAGATGAGTTACTTGTAGTGAGCAGAACAGCATCTCAGAATGGATAACACGAAGGCCCTAATGCGAAGGGCCTACAACAGGTCTGCCAGGTTCCACTCCTGTCAGCTAAGACCAGAAAGCTGAGGCTGCAGTGGGCACAAGACCCTCAAAAACTGGACTAGGAAAATGTAGCCTGGTCTAATGAATCTTGGTTTCTGCAGAAGTATACAGAAGTCAGCAGACAGCGGAAATCCATGGACCCACAGTGGGTTCAGTCAAATACAGTGATATTAATAAGAATGTACCATTTTCAGTGTTATTGATGCTTTATTTAAAATATTTGTAAACAGATAAGCCTCCATACACACACATTAAAGATTACATTTTTAATTATTTTTTTGTGAAAGAGGTGTGTGTGTGTATGTGTGTGTATAACCTTTAAAAAGTTTATAGAAGTTGATGTAAAGCTTCTTTATGAATTTGAAGGTTCTTCACATTAACATCTCTTCTACAAAAATGGTTCTGTATGGAACTAAAAGTGGTTCATCTTTGGCATTGCTCACAAAATAACCTTTTTATCAACTTTATTCATTTATCTATTTAGCATAAAACCATTTGTATATTTATATATATAGGATATTTCTTGCTTTTCAGCTATGCTATTTATACTCATCAAGTCCTCCAGTCACGACTTAATAACCTTTAGACTGAATCCTGCAAATGAAAGATTCCAATTCACTGATAAATTACTTGGCATGACTCAAAGAGAACCTTGGGAAATAATGATACATTGTATTGCACAGGATGGCAGTATTCAGCGTTTCATTTCAGAATTGAATTATATGTGGTAGTGCTGTCTATTTTGTGAGAAGTCCACCTGCATTTCTGTGTGTGTGAGAGATGAGCAGGCAAGCATTTGAGGAGTTTGTGTGATTTTAAATTCCTGGAAGCAGATATATTTAACAACACATGCTTGGGAGAGGAAAAAATCAATACTTCTTGCTCTGGGCACTAAGCGTGTTAATTCGTGTAGTGCAAACCAACTCAGAGCAGAAATAGTTTCCTTGAAACAGACACAATACAGGAGATACAAGACTTTCACATAAAGTAAAGAGGTTATTGCCAACAAACCTTTATTACTACCACAATAAAATCGGAACATATTCCCAGACAAAACAGGGAAAACATCTATAAATCAATCATCTAAATATATCTTTCTACTATAAATCTATGTTGTTAGGCAGAGTTTCAAATAATAAAACCTTAAAGAGGGAGTTCAGCCAATTTCACATTTTATCCCTGTTAGATGTGTTTTTAGATTAGACATTTTTTTGATTAATGATTTTTAGGTAAATACATGCAGTTTGAATACTTATCTGGATTTTCTTCAACACTGATTGTTTTGCAAAACAAATAATAATTTGATGGACTTATTGTTTTAGGTACACTAACTGATGTGTCATTCTCAATTCTCCACATACCTTTTCTCCAATAATGCAACAGTCTATGTGATCCCTTTGTTATTTGGTTTATTCTCTTTTTTAAGGTTTGTAGTGTGTTGATTCGGGGGGAACAAAGTGCTGCAGGTATTTGATGAGTCTAAGAAAAGTAAACTGTCAGTGAAACAAACATACAGCTATGTTCTTTGTTGTGGTACAGCAGTAGCTCATTAGCACATTAGCAACATGAGGTGCTGTGAAGGACTGAGAACAAAATTCAATGCACAACTAATTAGTGCTCATTTTTTACTTGTTTCCACTGAGAGGCAGATATTTGTGTTAGAGAGTTATAAGTAGTGATGCGTCACACTGAATATGGTACCAATACTAAAGTAACGGTTGAGCAGTAATGGTAAATGGGACCAGACAGCCAGGGGCTCCTTTGAAAACGGAAATTGTATCTTCCAGACTGAAGCATGGCAGGAGAGAGGATTTTGTAGTCTTTGGAAGTAGGTTTGTTCCTGAGTAATATTTGGTAACTAACTTCGTTTTTTGGTTTTGTTTGAATTACTTTTAATAAAGAAAAGATCCCAATAAGTCCTTAAAAGGCCTCAAATGTGCAATAAGGATGAACTCCCCCTTTAAAGCAAACCTGCATATACCAAAGCAACCCTGCTAAGACAAGAAACTTTCAGAAAGTATGCACATAAGGCTTAGGGTACAACATTGAGATTTCACATGTCTACTGGAAATGCAGACATCTAGAACCACACATGCAGCAGAAGATGTGTTTACATGTGTGCTATGCCTCATTAACAGTTATAAACTCCACAAAGGTTTACAACAGTTATATTGCTTTGTTGTGTTGACAATGTCAGAGTGCATGAAAATGAAACATGAACGCACGATTACGCCTCACTAACACACCATAGTGGACTGTGGAATGTGTTCCATTCAAATGTAGCAGATAAGAGGGCACCTAAAAGCGTTGTTACTGACAGACAGTTAACTACACTAGAGATCTAACACCTGTTTGTCAATCAAAAACTGAAGCTTGTATAAACCACTTATGTCAGATCTGATCAGCACTCTGATAAGCTCACTTTGTCCTCTCACAGACCTTTTCATTTATTCAAAAAGAGGGCATTACTCTGACTTCAAAGACATTGTTTGGCTGGAGAATGACGGGGAGGGGGTTGTTTTTGGAAAATAGGAAGGGTGAGTGGGCTTGGCCATTGTTTTGGTAAAGATACCAAGAAAAGAATAAAGAGTAGAGTAGAATAAGATGGGAAATTCCTGAAATGGAAAGTTTAAAACAGAACTCACTGAAAGTGCCCAATCATTTAATGTTTAAACTCCCCTTCACTCTAACGACCTGAATTATAGGTGTGTACTGATTTAGTATAAGCTGCACATTATAAATGTTCCAATTGGCAAATGTCCTAAAAGCCACTAATCGCAATCACTGGTCAATTTGAAACAGCAAAACACACATTCAGAACAACACCTGTTGCCAGCCTGGTAATATTCCAAAACTTCTAACTATGGTTAATGAGACTCCACATACTCATTCATATTAATAAATTTACTCTGGTATATTCTATTAAAGGCAGAGCCAGTTCAAACAAAACTATTGCTGTTTTGGCCATTTCTGATTAGGAGTTTAAATAAATGAGGCTGCTAACAATGCTAACGTGGTATCCAGCAAATGTCAGGTAATCCCATGCCCATCCAGGATGCAATAAAAAACTAGACCTGACCTTTAAATACTGTTTAATGGGGCCTGCTTGGCTTGGGAATCTGAAATATTTACCAGTACTGAAATGATACTGACTGAAGTCATATTCAATGTATTTGTAGTTTGGAATCTAAAACACTCGATCTTCACAAAAAATGAGACAGCACAACCAATTTTGGGAAGTTCTGTACTTTATCCCTTGGCTTCTGGAGTGTTCTGGGTTTGGTCATTGGCCTCTGGTTCTGACAGACCCAAGGAGTTCATCACAGGGTGAGTCCACGATGTTGTCTGGGTCACATGACTACACAGAACAAAAACACACATCAAAGCTGTACAGCCTAAAAGGCCTGCTGGGTTAAGGGAGTAATTAAGAGAGTAGTGGTTCATTATAATTGGGTAGAGCATTCTCTCTAGGATATAAGACCTAGGAAGATATTTTGAGGAAGCACAAGTCAGGTCATCTCATGTGTCAAACACAGCTAAGATACTCAGTTGTTCATCTTATGATTGCCTTAATCAACTTATATCATGTTTATTCTTACATTCGTGAGAAAGCTAAAATGTAAATAAGAGTTTACTATTACATTTAATGTAAAAAGGAAGGAAAGGAAGCGCAAACACTGTAGGAGATGATATCTGTCATATCTACATTTCAAGTGCGATATAAGAATTTGTACTGGTGATGGAAAAACCCACAGCAATTTTAACTGAACATTAAGTGATTACCATCTACTGCAGTTGAGTGCAGTGTTATCTCCAGTCATATTCATTCTCTGTGTGATTTATGCAAAAGCGATTTGCTGTGTAGATACAACATAAAGAGAAAACAGTAACAAGTACACGCAGGTAGGATAGTCATTTCATACTCCACGGCTGAACTTACTTGATGTAGTATTTGACACCATCTGCAGTGTAAGCTTCATCCCAGCCATACGGTAAGCCTGAGAGGAGAGAGAAGGAATACAAAGGCACTAACATGATTTCATTTGTTTCGAAGCTGAAAAAAGTGTTTTTTAGTATAACACACTTTTACTGTGCTTCTACATCCTCGTTGGGGTGTGACTGTGAGAATTTCCTGGCTGCACTCTATGAAGCTGGATCAAATGAGGTAAAAAAAAGCTTACGCCAAGTATCTCATCGTGCAAGAACACTCTCAGCACATCCGGGACCTTTATGAACCAAAAAGGCTTTGTTGGCTTTTGATTTAGTGTACCGTACATCCTATCGCAACGTTGGACTAATGAACTTCATGTGATTATGTAGTTCAAGTAACGTCATCCCTTTACTGTTCTCCATATTTGGTATTACTAAAAATGTTGCCAACGATTATGCTGGTTAATGCAATATTTTCAAGTTTTCAATTACGGTTTTGTTCAAGTTTTATTCAGTTCTTGTAATGAATCCTAAAGGATTTACTAGGGCAACCCTACTGGATTTAAATGTCTGCCAGAACATGATCCTGAGATGCCCTCTGTATCGCCAGGAGGCCCAGCACCTATCAACTAATACCCGGCAATGGACACAATGCACTGCCACGTTTCTGAAATAGATGGTCTTTGTACAACGCAATAGAAGGATTTTATTTGTTTGTTTTTTTATAAAGAACTATTTTGTGGTGGAGAAGTGTGTGGGGAGTGTAAGGCCTAAATAAATAAAGCTTAAAGGCTTAAATAACCATCACTTCATAAAAAAGTCACAAAAACTTTATGTCCTTTATGTCACCAATAGAATTTCAATGGCATCACTCAAAGACGTTTTTAAGGTCCAGTTTCTAAGGTCTGGTTTCAACTTACTACAAACAGATCTGCAACTGAAAACTAGACCATAATGTAGTCTTGGAAACATTATAGAAATGTACAAAAAAGGTACAGTTATTTAAAAATAAATGTAATGTAACAGCTTTTTATTTTAATTACATTTGATTGTACTATATTTTCAATATGAAATAAAACAAAATAATACATGATGGTTAATTCCACAAGCTAACGGTGCCACTGTTTAACCCTGTTTTCACCCTGGGGCAATGGCACTGTATTAGCTGGTCTAGCCTTAGCAAGCTACAGGAGGCTGTTTAAAGCTGGAGCCGTGGGGCTTGGCTGCAGACATACAAAGTTATTACGTCAGAGCAGCTCATCACAAGGTCCAAAAACTCAACCAATCCTTTGTTTCCTAGAGACCTTGCTCCAGTAGCTATAATGGGACTGTTGATTTCTTGGAAAAGAAGAATGAATTTGCCAAGGCTGTCCCAAAACATGCTCAAAAATCTGAGAAACCTAGGAACCACCCTAAAAATTGAATTTGCTCCATTCTTCTTTGGTGGGATGCCTAAAACAAAAATATGTAGTGACAAAGAAGTATTTCTTCTGGCATACACTTAATTTGTAAAACTATAAAAAAATAAGAGTCTTTGCGCTATCATGCTGATATGAAGTAATGCACTGTGTTTGTGTTTGGTCAGAGCTCACTCTGTGTCACCATATTGATGAGTCAATTGAATAATCTGCAGTCACATGGCTGGCAGAATATCCGTCACATGGAAACCCATGCACTGCCCCTCCCAAGCTACGGTTGCCCTCAGCGGGTGAGAAAAGGGTGGCAGGCCATGTGCAACTCCAAAAAAAAAAAAAAAAAAAAACACCCTCTCACTCTCCCAGTGGAGAGCACTCAGCTGAAACGTGAGCATCGCTGGCTAAGAGATCACATGCTGCCTGGCATGTGAGACATATTTCCCCCTCTACTCATCCTTCTATCCTCCATCCTCCTGATCCTCTAGCTTCTCTCTGATCATCTTCCTCAGCCAGCGCCACTCACTCTCTGGATCTCTGTCAAGTTCTTCTATTTACCTGTATCCCCCTCCTTCCATCAGTCTCTTGCTTTCCTGCTTCAATTCAAGTAAAAAGGAAGATAAAAGCTGTTGACTTTTATATGTATTTTTACACAAAATTAAAATGTATACATTTTATCACATTAAACATGCTTTGAAAAAGAAGTATTTTATTTATAGTTCAGGCTTACCACTATAATGTGTGTGATGTAATGTATTTTTTAATGTTAAACATTAGTCAGGCACACTTAAAGAGCACAATTAAATTATGTGTTTATAATAAACCAGATTTCATATTTTGTCATGTTCAATCTATTTTGAATGACAAGCCTAAGAGTTGATATTCTCAGTAATTCCTTTTTTTGCTTGACTCATGCTACACCCCTGTGTTCCTTGTAGACATTAGACTTCCTTTCAAACTCTACTGACAAAAGCTGTGGCAACGGATTAGTGGGCTTATTAGTGCATAAAGTGTCGAGTAGAAGAAAACTAGAATAATGTGACGGTTCACATTTGTGTGAACAAGCGCTGCAAATATATCACTCAAATAGGGATAAGTCAAATAGTACAATATATGTCCAGTAGAGGTCTGAACACACAGGCTGAATCATAAATGCCCTCCCTGTTACACATATAGTGGGGCAAAGTAAAAAAGTATTTAGGCAACCACTGCAAGTTCTCCTACTTAGAAAGATGAGAGAGATCTGTAATTTTCATCATAGGTACACTTCAACTATGAGAGACAAAATAAGAAACAAAAACCAGGAAATCACATTGTCTGATTTTTAAAGAATTTATTTGTAAATTATGGTGGAAAATAACTATTTGGTCAATAACAAAAGTTCAACTTAATACTTTGTAACATATGCTTTGTTGGCAATGACAGAAGTCAAACCTTTCCTGTAAGTCTTCACCAGGTTTGCACATACTGTAGTTGGTATTTTGGCCCAGTCCTCCATGCAGATCTCTTCTAGAGCAGTGACGTTTTGGGGCTGTCACTGGGCAACACATACTTTCAACTCCCTCCAGAAATTTTCTATGGGGTTGAGGTCTGGAGAGACAGAGCCACTCCTTCGTTGCCTGAGCAGTGTGTTTGGGATCATTGTCATGCTGGAAGACCCAGCCACGTTCCATCTTCAATGCTCTCACTGATGGAAGTTTTGGCTAAAAACTCACGATACATGGCCCTGTTCATTCTTCCCTTAACACGGGTCAGTCTGGTGATAGCCTTTGTTACTTTGGTCCCAGCTCTCTGCAGGTCATTCATCAGGTCCCTCCGTGTAGTTCTAGGATTTTTGTTCACCGTTCTCATGATCATTTTGACCCCACAATTTTCTTCCTGGTGTCCTTTGAGAGCTCTTTGGGTTTGGCTGTGGTTAAGTTTGGAGTCTGACTGTTTGAGGCTGTGGACAGGTGTCTTTCATACAGATAACGAGGTCAAACAGGTGCCATTAATACATTCTTAAAGAAGAAGTTGCAGGTCTGTGAGAGCCAGAAATCTTGCTTGTTTGTGGGTGACCAAATACTTACAAATAAACTCTTTAAAAATCCTACAATGTGACTTCCTGAATTTTTATCCTTCTCATTTTGTCCTTCATAGTTAAAGTGTACCTATGATGAAAATTACAGACCTCTTTCATCTGCTGACTTTTTTCTGCTGACAAAATACTTTATGGCCCCACTATATATATATATATATATATATATACACACACACACACACACACACACACACATATATATATATATATATATATATATATATATATATATATATATATATATATAATGGTCAAGCCAAAGAATAAATAAATAAATTTAAAAATGTAAGAATTTAGAAAGATTTTAGAAATTAAAAATTGAACATTGATATCTATCTATCTATCTATCTATCTATCTATATATATATATATATCTATCTATCTATATATATATATATATATATATATATATATATATATATATATATATACAAGAAAAGTCAGCAAGTCGGTATCGGCTGATTCTCAGCACCTAGGGATACTCTGGGCATCCCTAGTTAACAGTTAAGCTAGAAGATAAACCCATTGTCAAGAGACATAAAACACTGTTTTTGAACTGTTTCAAGAAAGATTAGTGTATTGTTTTTTAGTGTATTACTTTTGTACTACTGTATACATTTTAAAGTGTAAGGTGTAAGTCTTACAAAAGTCTGAGCACCCCAAGAGATTTGAGTTCTCAGATCTCTCAGAATGTTTATTAAGGATCTCTGACCTTATTAGCTTCTTAGGATGATGGCTATAGAATACAAGTGAACATTTCCCAGTAATCAGCCATGGGTAAACAGCTGTTACTAAGCACTGACCATGCAGGGTCTTACATGACGTTATGTATGCACCGTAATTATGTCACAGTAAAGACAACATAACAAAGCCCTTGATAAGCATTTTCAGACCCTGAATTGACTTATGAATGAGAGTTCCATGAAGGGGTCACTACATAATGATTCTAATTACCTGATTCTTTCCACTAAAAAGTGTGTTTGTGGATAAAATGTAGTAGAACTTCTTTAACTAACATGCTAACATGCTATCCATACTACCTGGCTGGCGAGGCCAGGAAAACTGCAGTTAATAAACACATTAAGAATATTAAAGTAACTAGTAGTATCTAAAATTTGAGAGCTGAAGAAATCACTTTCCCTTAAGCCATTCAATTGGCTCCAACACAACTGGATTTACAAGGGCAGCATCGTTAGGCACTCAAATATATTTGAGCAATGGGAACATCATGAATTGTCCTTGATGAGTTAATCCACAGTATGTGTATTGGCTTACTTGTTTCAATAGGCTTTTATTCTGATTTATTTGAGGTATAATATGATGAGACATGAAACTAAACCCACTATTTTCACTCTGTTTTCTGGACTAGTCCAATTCTGATTTATGTCTTCAATAAACCTCCTTTTCTTTAATTTGACACTGTTGCCAGTGTGTACCATGGGTACACCCTACAGCATGTTACATGACATAACAATGCTTTTGAAGAACCTGACAGACAATTGCCTTTTCAGAGCTTAGTATCCAGGCAACGACTGCAGCAGTGAGGTGAATTAGACCGAATGGGACTTCTTACCATCAAATGCACCTTAGATTGTGTTTCCTTATTGGGTTGACCTAATTCTTTTCACTCAGTACACCAAAACAAGATTATTTTTCCTGATTAGGTTACACCCTATACTGCAATATCTTCCATGGATGTGCTGCATTAGAATGATTGTTCAGATAATTTGCAGGTATTACACAAGAACCACCAATGTTTCTACACTATAACTATGGTTGTGTGCAGTTTTATGCAGAAGTTAAGGGCATCCTAATGCTTTTCATAGCATAAAAAAATTCAATCTCAATATCATCAGTATAGACTGTGCAAAAGTTTGAAGACCCTAAATGTGCTGCGAAGGCTTAGATTTGTTTTCTCAGACCTTAATGAGCAAATGAATGTTGCTAATTATAAGTGTAAACTGTCCGCTGAATCAAGCTTTATAGTTTTACACATTCTCTGACTCTTTAGAGCTTGTACTAACACTCATCAAACATGGGCTTCTCGAAGCAATGGTCTAAAGGTCTGAAAACTATAGTAATCGATGCCCACAAGGCAGAGGAAGGCTATGAGAAGATAACTAAGTCGTTTCTACAGTGTGGGATGTTATTAAGAAATGGCAGTTGCTGTTTTGTTTCTATTGAAGATGTATGGTGTGTTTACTCATTCTGTTCCAAAAAGAAAACAGCCTAAAAAATCCCTGAAAGTCCAATATTGCCATGACATTCATGTCCATGATGAGTTACATTTTTTGACCACAACTGTACACATTCCTAAATATAGACATAAGACCAGACTTTCAGCTCTTATGTCCTGCTGTGTACATCTAGATGTTTTAATAACATAGCATGTGGCTATGTTAAAAATACCAATTTTTCTATTGAGCAAAAAGATTGGAACACTGGAAAAAATGTTGACTGACAGGTGTTTCTTGTTGCCCTTGTCTATTCTTGGGTTTTGCCTGTGAAGACAGCATTTTTTGTTAAAAAATGAAAACCACAGAATTGTCTATGGGCGATTAGCAAGCAATTTTTGAGCTGAAAAAGAGAGAACATTGATCATAGCCACTGCACACGTATTAGGCAGAGCCAAAGCAGTTTGGAATGTCCTAAAAAAAGAAGGAGACTGCATTCAACCAAGTGAGCCAAGGGAAACAACAGCAGCAGATAACAGAAATATTGTGAGAGCTTGAAAGAAAAAACTAAAATCCAAACTGTGACATTTCCAACAACCTTCACAGGGCAGGGGTGAAGGTATCACAATCTGCCATTCACAGAAGACTTCTGAAGCATAAATAAAGAAGCCATACCGCAAGATTCAACCCACTTATCAGCAGTAAGCCAACTTAGGATTTGCAAAGATGAACCACAAACGTTCTAAAAGGATTTATGGACAAATAAAACCAAGGCTGATGGTGGCAGCAGAATGAATTCAGAAGTCTACAAAAGAAATTGGACATAGGAATGCATCAATCTAATCGGGAGAAACTTCATCATGCATCAAGACAATGACTCAAAACACAAAGGCAACACAACAAATGTGAAACATTTTAGACCAGCCACGTCAATCACCAGACTTTCATGATCATGAATTTGTGAAGACACCTTCCTAAAACAGATAAAGAAAGAAAGAATCTGTGGTAAAAGCCTGAAAAATTGGTTGATTCATGCATTAATGTCTATAAATATAAATGCTGATGGCATAAGTATAGTATTACTGACAGCATTGCTTGCAGACTAGGATATTGATATTTCCATGATGATGTAGATGCATGCTTTGAGTCTGTGAAAGACCCCGTAAATCTAATCCTGAATGCCAATTTCAATGTGATATTTAAAACTTGTAGAAACAGATGTCTCTGCAAACAGAGAGTGGCTTACAACAGGCTACAACAGAGGCTTTCACACAATATTGCCCCAAGCCCTGACCTTTCACACGTAGAAAAATACACATTTACTATGCAGGCCCACAGTAAACTCAGAACTAATTTTGGGGTAGACATGGTCCTATTTTTGCCTTTTCTAACCACAGTTTTTATTAGCATGATTATCATGCAGTACAAACAGCATTAGGCTAAAGTCTGTCAACTTTTCAGAATTACCTGGATTTCTGTATGAATAGTTTCCAATGTGATTTGTTTTATTATTGTATGGTTTTTGTATAGATTTGTAGTGGAATATCTGTAATTCTCTTAAAGTTTGCAAGTTGTCAAGGTCCAAAAAAACCCCCAACATTATACTCCCTCCACAGTGCTTCGTTTCATGAGGTTTTGATGATGGAATGCAGTATCAGGACATTATTTTTAAGAAATCTGCTTTTATCTCACTCACCAATTAGGAATAGATCTTGTTGGGATGTGGAACCCAACAAAATTTCAACAAACAGGCAGCAGTGTTATTCTGTTTGTCTGGTTAGATCAGTGGTTTCCTCTGTTCTGAGAACACTACTGTTGTTACAGACCCATTAACACAGATGGAACGTCTGAGAACCTTTTCACTGATCTTTTGCAGATCAGAAGGAGTTGCAATGGAGCTAAATGTCTGATAAATCAGCTTAGCCGTGGTCAGTGTCTGTATACATATATTTTTCTGTGCATCTTAACTTCAGCAGCTCTTTTTATTTATTGGGTCATACTGCACTTTAATTTTAAATCCTGTTGTGTGCATTTTTATATATGGCAGGTCAGACTAAATGCAAACCAAATATGACTTGAAAAGCATATATAACCTTATATAATTTGTTCTGTAAAGGCAATTTAAAATTCCTGTCTGTCAGATACGTTTAGGAACCATGAATGCAGACATTTTTAACCTTCATTGGAAGTCAATTTAAAAATACTTTATTTCAAGTAATTTTAGACCATTATATCAGATTGTATAGTAAAAACAGAAAGCAAAAAACAGGAAAACTGGAGATATACATTTTTGTGTCGTGTGACAATATGGTTTTGTTTAAGACAGTGGATTGTTCTACTCCTAATACTCAAGCACCACAAAATGAAGCAATGTCCAATGTAATACCATCGGAATTGCTGGAGAATTGCTGCAATATGTACACAACTGGTGTAAGGTAAATGGACATAACTTTGTAGTCACTGTGATGTTATATTACAATATTCAATATTATAATATAATTTCATACTACTTTATTTAGTATACAATGGACTTATAGTAAGCTGTTTTCAAATTTGTAACTGTTTACAGCTAGATATTTATGTTTGATTAAGTCTAACAGCTCTTATAAATGTCCTAATAAGGCCTCTAACAAGGCTCCAAATTAGACCTCATGACTGGAAAAATGTTCTAATAGGAAACAATGATTTGGCTGCAATGGGCAAATGTTCAAATTGTCAAATCACTTACAGTCCACCTCCAAAATGGCTCTGACAGTGCGAGTGAGCTCTTTGGCCTCCAAAGCAAGCGTTGAAGCCGTCCTGGACACTTTCTTCCCACTTCGAGAAGACAGAGCTTGAGACAGAGCAGCCAACTTCGGCTCACTCTGAGAACTGAAAGAGAAGAAATATAATATATCAGCTGTGGACAAAAATCATGTACATATACTTCTACATACTAAAGGTAAACATCAAGCAAGCCAATTTTACAGTATCGTGGTCTGATGTTAGTTAGATATTTGGATAGTATTTGGTACTTGTTCTTAACTAACATTAGAAAACAAAAAACTGCCTTGAAACAAACGTCTTGCATTGTGATGCAAACAATAAGGAGTCCTGAGAACTACTAAGCTAGCCATGTTCTGGGGTTATTTTCCTTCTACTTTCTCTGATATCATTAGCACCTTATGGGCACTTTGTACTGTCCCTGCCCCAACAGTCTGATATTTTATCATTTCTTAAATGATAACAAAAAAGGACACAGGCCAGAAATCCAACCATTTATGTTCAGGTATTTCATGATATTACTTTATTTACAGTGGCTAAATATGTGCAAGAGTTTCATACTTTGGTGTCACTGAATACACATTTTATAGCTTCTGAATCTGATTAGTTTTTTTTCTATTCAGCTCCAAAATTTCAGTCGCACTGCCTAATACAGTAGTGCTTCATAGAATTATGCAAAAAATCCACTGCACAATGGAAGCAAATGGAATTATCTATTAGCTGTTCTAATTCCCATGTTGTAAGCATGTTAGTGCAGCATTTGCAATGGCCTACATCATATCTTCCTTAACAGGACTTTTCCACAACTGTCTTAAAACCTGACTAATGGAAAGGGTGATTTCTGCAACATTTCAGTTTTTTAACAGAACAGATTTCATAACATTTACTTGTTATAAAAGCTGTCCTGTCCTGAAGTCTGCTTACTTTGTCCTGAAATGAACAAAGCATGCTGAGCGGGGGGCATGAGAGCTGCAAGTCAGTGCCCAGCATGACACCTAACACAGAAAGGGCTTTTGGGGAAGGGGATTCATGTGCTCGAGACCCACTGACATGGATAGAGGGTTATGAAAAAAAATGATTGCACAATCACTACAGTTTCAGGTCATTGAGAGAAAATAATGTTAGACAGTTCCCACCAGAAGTAGTCTGGTAGTCTAAATGCATATATGTGACATTATGAGAGGCCCCTGATCATCTTCTGTATTTGTATTTATGACCTTTTTTGACTAATTTCCCTTTTTTGATATTTTAATGTTAGCCAGTATTAAGATACTGTGTGCTATTTGTTATTGTTACACCATGTTATATATTATCAAGTGCTGGAGTAGCACATTTGCAGGATGTGTCTAATGATGCTCGTGAACATTAAGTGTGATTAAGTGTGTGAACATCAACCCTGGAGCTTAGTTTTTTTTCATAATTGTGGAAAGCTAGTACATTTGTGTTCTCATAAATAACAGATTGTTGTTTAACTTTTACCTTAGCATTCAAGTAAATAAACTCTAACTATAAATAATAAGGTTTCTAGAGCACGAATAGTAGCAATCTTTATTTATGCCTTCCCCAAATCAACAAAAACACACACTAATACACACAGACACAGCGGCCATTAGAGCCAGCAGGGGTGATCATTAGAGAAAGCTAGGTCTCTCCATTCTGTTCTGCCAGCAGAGTGTGAAGAGCAAGGCAGCAGGTGTCCATGCTGATTGGACCTTAACAAAATCGCTACCAGGCTTAGCTGATGAACTGATTTCTGATCATTATACACACCTGCTTTCTGTCCTGAAAAAACTTTTCATCGCAGAACCTTTGAATTACTCAACAAATCAAAGACAAATAAAACAGACAGTTGTTATCAAACATGATCTGTTCTTATGGGTAACAGAACACTGGAGGACAACTGCCATTTGCCCCCCCCCCCCCCCCCCCCCACACACACACCTTTAGCAGGGTTTATTATAGTTTTTGTTGAATATGAATTATTATTATCTTTATTTGTTCCACCTGGTCACTTTGCTTATCTTTGCTTATCTAGCTTTTACCTGAACATGAGAGTGGAAATAAACCCTCTCTTACCTATAGGTCCGTAAAGTTCCTTGGTGCTCTGCCAGGAAGTCTTGAATGACCTAGAAGAATTGAAATACCAGAAATAAACATTTAAACTCATTTAAAATTTTTTTAATTTAGATGTTTTCTCATATAATATAAAAAAGTTTAAAAAATGTATGCTGTAGTAATCTATTTAAAATCATTTACTGTTATGTATATTCTATATGTTGCTGTTGTAAGGACCAAAACTTTTTTCACAAAATGGCAACTTTACAGGACAAGAAAAAAGTTTGCTTAACTTTTAATGTTAATGTAACATTTCATGTTAAAGACTATTAAAAATAATTATGTATGTTTTGACCATTTCTATTGGTTTGTTCATAAAGACATTTACACACAATATAAAGAACAACTGCTGTTTTCAAATTCTGTAAAAAAGTAGAGAAAGTTTTGTTTAAACAGCGACTATATTATGTAATTCTATATTCTTGATGTCTTACAGCTTTCCCAATAATTAAGATTTTTTCCCCCTTTAATTGCCAAGCTCGACTCTGAATTAGAACAAAAGATGAAGGAGGCTTTCTGGAATATGATATAAATCTGAGTGATAGCAAGTGCTTCCCACTGACAACCACATGGGTCATTCTCACAAAAGAGCCTCAAACCATGTCCAGAAATATTTGTGTGTCATAATCATTGTGCATCATGCAAGCAGTTGGTGTAGTCCGATTCCCCAGCAGGACAGGCACATAAAGCTACGCCAAAATCACTGTTTATATATTTACAGCTCTTTTTGTAAAATATTTAGTAGATAAGTAATGTCTGTGTAGTATGATATATATATATGTGTGTGTGTGTGTGTGTGTACATATATATATATATATATATATATATATATATATATATATATATATATATTAAACCTAATTTGTGTTGTCCCAATCTGTCTACATGTGTTCCTTGTTACAGATATTTATCTTTTATCATTTGTATTTTTTATTCATTGTTAAGTCCCATAGCTTTCCTCATAAAATGTGTCATAAAAGCTGTCAACATGTTGCGGTACAGAGATGAAACTGAAAAATACAAATCTTTTTTTTTTTTAACTTGACATCTCATAGTTTTTACCACAGAACAGGCAGTCAGCAAGGTAAACACATTTGGAGAGATGTTCCTGCAAGCTGATATGCATTACCTCAACAAAGCGTAGAAGTTTGCCAGTAGACACCTCAAAGCCTTTCTTCGCAGCTTCACTCTTTCGTAACTGACACTCAAGCAAAGCTATCCTCTTCTTCAGTTCTTGCTCCTCCTGTAGGAATACAAGTTACTACAAGGTCTCACAATCAATCTATCATGCCCTTTACTCCTAAGACCACAAGAAATCTCTTTAATGTTTTTTTGAGTGTGATATGAAAATGAATGCAACAAGTTCCGAAAGGTTTAGGCAAACATAAATGGTAGACAGTTTCGTTGGTCCATTTAAAAATGTCCTGAGACAAAGAAAATAATATTTTTAATTATATAACTATTCCTTTATGGTATTTTATTCATGCTGAGTGTTACTATCTTTACATGTATTTCTTTCATTAATGTAAACTGGGCATGCAAAGGCCCATCTAAGAGTGACTGAGCTTGAGCTCTTCAGGGACTTAAAATTCACCTTACAGTGAATAATCAAAAATGTTTTACATACTGAGTGACATTTTCCTAGATATAGTAAATGGAATAAGGTTCTCTTATGACCCGTGAGGTTGCTAGCCAGAATTTTCAAAAATAACTTCATCAGCCCACGTCACCCCGCGAGATCACGTTAAAGCCTTCGCTGCACATCAGCCCAGTTACTGAATAATACAAAGCAAACAGTGACCTACTTTTAGCAGTACAGGACGGACAGAAAACCTGAGCTGGATCTGAGCAGGGAAGAGGGGAGTGGGACTAAGAAGAAGGGTCTAATGCCTTTGCTTTAGCGGATGGGAGGCTACCTTTTCTAGTGAATACCTTGGACTGGCCAAGCTTTTCATTTCTCTGAGACTTCATCTCTGCTATCTCTTCCTCCAGGAGGTGGATGACCTCTTCGTAGTCCATTTCCATTCCCCGCACCTGCTTCTGAGCAGCCTCAGCCAGGTGGATCTGTGTCTGCAGGGCTTTGCTCTCATCCACTGCTGCTTTTGCTTCCTGCAGCAGCACAGTCAGAGTTTGAGAAGCCCTGATGAGAATGCACATACAGTATAGCAGTACAGTGCTGACTGGCTCAACACCCCCCACCCCCCCAGCATAGCAAAGTCAGCGTACTGCAAGAAAAATGCCTGACACACATGCTTCTCTCTCTCCCTCTCTCTCATTCTCCACATGCTCGCAGCATGACCAAGCACTGGTTCAGATCAGCTTCAACATAGTCTCCTTTGCCATTGCATGTATAGGCTCAGATTATTTTTTTGTATGCCCAAACATGCCTTCTTAAAGTCTATTTAACCTATAGAGAATAAATAGAGTGGGTGTAGACTGGCATGGGAAGGAACCACACCTGAAAAACAAGCTGTTACATAATGTGGTGAGTGAAATAGAGCTGGGCCTTGATGAAAAACCTGGGTTGCATCAAATTCTTTTCACAACAGCATCAGTCAACAGAAACCAAACAAAGGGAATGCCAACAGGTCAGAGTAATTACCAAGCTGTGAAGTATCACAGCACTGAATAATGGACAGGTGACACTACAGCTTCGACTCATTTTACTTCCCAAAGCAAGATTTTTGAGAAAGGCATGCACCTGGGCACCTGTGCTCATCTGAAGTGTGAGAGTAGAGTAGATGAACGGGTACTTATTTGATGATGCCTTTCTATCAAATTACAGCACAGTTTCTGTAGACTGATGTGAATTTGTAGAATTTGTACTATTGTAGCACAGTTAGTACTGCAGACTCCTCAGCATGGTACACCACAGGTGAGGTACTTTCCAGCCAGGATTTGAGGGGTAGGCCAGTGTGGTGTGTGACCATTGGTTTAACAAGTGGCAGCTACATGTCGACATCATAAAACAATGTAACACCTTCATTAAGATGTCCAGATTAAAGAAAGTAAAGTACAACAATCCCAGGCCTACAATGCCAGCTGTATTATTTGCATCATGCCATTAAATTAATATTCTTTATTGCCGTGGTACCAAATTCTGATCCTGAGGATTCAATAGAATAGGACTCTCTGGAGCACATAAACAGAAACCTTTTGCCAAATGCCAGACGTGGGCTAGATGGGTTTAAAGCCCCCCCAGCATTGAGCTATAGAACTCTGGAGTGATGGAATTGGGGATCAGGTGGGGTGATGATTATGCAACATTCTGGCATCATCAGCGCACTTGTTGCTGAATGCAATCAAGTCCCCACAGTAATGCTCTGAAATCTAGTAGAAAGCCTAAGGGTAAATGTTTTGAATGCCCTTGATTTCGGAAAAAACCATGAATAAGCAAGTGTGCCAATACTTCTGTCCATATAGTATAGTATGTGTCAGATGGTTTAACACCACCCCATAGCAGCATGTTCACACTTGCCATCTTACATACCACTCCTGGAACTTGATTCAACAACCATCAAAGGTGTCAAAAGTATTTACATTTATTACTCAGATAGAAGTGTAGATAACAGGGTTTAAAAATACTTAATAAATATAAAATAATAAAAAAGCCACAATAAATATAATGTTATATCAAAATGTTTTTGTTGAAAATGAACTAGGCTACCTGTTTCAGCTGCATATATGCCAATTGCAAATGAATGCATTTTAGTAATATCAAATATATTAAAAGACCATCTATGTACTACTGAGCATTAACGTGTTTCATGGAGCGGAAAATATGATGAGTAGTTGCCTATAAGTATTGTAATGGTGCAAAAAGTCAGACTTCAGAGGCATGTTATTAATAACTTTTATTAGAGTGTAAATGTGGGGCTTAGTTGGGACATTACCCTCGAGTTCTCTTGAGTCTCTGCCACAGACATCTTCATACTAGACTACATACGTCTGCTGTGTCCTTGTTGGAGTGTGACGTGACGTGCAGGTGTGATGGATCACACAAACAAACACGGTGTCAGAATGGTAAGCGAGAATGAAAACAAACCGGAATTAAATAAGAGTAACAAGGCTATTTTTAAAATGTAAGGAGTAGAAAGTACAGATAATTGCGTGACAATATAAGGAGCAGAAGTAAAACGTCGGCTGAACAATAATTACTTCAGTAAAGTATAGCTAACCAAAGGTTTTACTTACGTAAGGTAACAAAGTATATGTACTTTGTTACTTCACACCTCTGACAACAATCCAGACAATGATCCCAAACAACATGTGCTGGACTACTGAAGCTACCCCAAATTAGACCATTGAGATCATAATGTTGAACTTTGAAAATCTCAATTTTTCAATTATTTCTAAATGGACATAAAAGTGGGTGCTCCAACAATGTCCCTATGTGACAGCTAATTGTGTGAAACAATGTTAGGATCATTCTAGAGAATTATTGCAGTACATGCATGGCACATAGTATGATAATTTCATTATGGGGAAGGGTTTTGATTACAGATGATACAATAATGAGGACTTTTTTACTTGACTCATTATTAAAGTGACATCTTGGTGTAATCTTTAAAGAATTAAGAAATGAATCATCTTTTAGACCTATGTTAAGCTCTGAACCAGATCTTACATCTGCCTCTAAGAAAACATAAATTCAACCTGAAATACTGCTCAAAGTCTCAAAGGTCCAAACTCCACAGTAAAATCAGGCTATATACAAACGTCTGATTATATAATCATCAGACTATTATAAAGAGCTGGTATGTCAAGGCAAATTAGACCAGTATTCAGAGTATTTTGGTGGCATACTTGGGGCTAAATAAATATGAAAGAAAAAAATGATTTGTCTCCACTAATCCCAGCATGTTTTTCACAGCTGTAATGATGATTTATAACTAGCAGCACATTGCACATCAGCGATACTTCAATTACTCTGATCACATTAAAATACTCAAACAGAGACACCTCATCTCTATCCCACATGACCAGTCACACCTCACATGGGTCAGGGCACCCCCTCACACCTTTCACTGTGCCATACCCGTGGTGTGTTGTGTGGATGGCCCCATCGCCTGCACACTCATCCCCAAAGGGAAGGCTTAAAAGCCTGCTGCTCCTCCACTGTGCAGCCAGTCTGCCTACCTGTTAGTCTAATGGCACATATAGCACAGCAAGAGTGGGTGGGGGGTGAAGAGAGCAGAACGGATTCAGAGAGGCAGATCCAGGCTTGAAAGAAGCATGGGCTTAAAAAAAGCCTCAGTTCCACAAGGCTGGGCTTTCAGCACTCTCGCTTGGCTGCTGTTGCTCTGAACTTGGAAAGTAATGGAGCTCAGTGTGGCGCTGACACCACGAATCAGAGCTACCATGTAGAACATGGAGGGAGAGCAGAAAGAGGTGGCCTAGACCCTATTACCAGATGAGCAGATGCTAAATGGTTTCAACAGTTCAGCTGAAAAGCAACGGCTGAATTCCAGGGATCTTAGCAGATTAAAAGTACTTTTAAAAACATGAAACAGATGTTTATGTCTGCTAAGGCATTCTATTATGATTAAGATCAGAGTAATAAAGGGAAAAGAGACATATCTGTTCATCTTACTAAGGATACTGCACACCAGTTAAGAAGCTCGGCACAGAAATAAATCCCAGTCTGTCAAAGGGTGGGAAGAAGTGTTGCCCACTATAATATACTACAAATTGGCCATATAGAGGGACCTTCTCAAACCCCAGCCATAAGGCATCTGTTGTTGATTTTGTGGTCTTGTTCCAGGTTTAATATAATACAGTAATAGCACAATGAGTGGCGCTCAGTGGTGCTCAGAGACATTGTGAAGAGCCTGAAGCCCTTCAATAAAAACAAGGCCTTTGGGCCTATATCAGACAGAAAGGTTTAATATACAGTATTAGATGTAGATGTATACAGTAAATATAGATGTATTCTCTTCACCCAGCTGCCTAGTTTGTTTTACTATTGATTATCCTACCATTGAAGACCTTCACTAATTTCAATGCCCGTTAACATTCATTAAGATTTTACTGATAATAAATATTAATATTAACACTTGAGGTGCTCTTGAATATGCTTTATGTAACCGCCACTTCGGAGGCTCTGAGATAGAACCCATAGTGCTACTGTAAGTTAGGCCCATTTTTATGACTCATAGAACAGAACTATTTTCATACACAAGCTCCCATCTCTACTGTGCCCTAAATACTCCGACTCCCACATACGGTGGGTGGACCATGTCTCCTGAACCCAAAGTCACTTTATGTTATCATATAGAGTGTGTAAAAAACTTAACTTCTGTATCTCAGTAGTAAGTGTGTTTCCCTGTAAATATGAGAATAAATGCAAATAAACATAAAATACAGTATGATAAACAACAAGTTGGTCTGTTATTGATATGTTGGTTAGGTTTGGTTGCAGACTTCCATGTGCATTCTTGCCACTGCTTGGATTTGTTCAATTCCACCTAAAGGACTGATTAAATAAACTTAGTTTTAAATGATACCTTAATAATTTTTGGGATTCCATGAACTGTAAACAGCTTTACATAGCTTTTTTTCAGATTCCTAAGACATTTTCACAGTGCTGCGTGTAATGCTGTAAATGGTATATCATAAACAGTACCGCATAGGGCATGAGTAGGCAGCAAAAGCAAAAAATCACACTACTGCTAGAGCATGATTGGTGCTGTGTACTGGCCAGCTAAAATAATGAAATAAAAAACAAGATTTCACTGAGAGCAGAGCACTTGTAGAGCACCAAGGTGGCTGTACACAAGAATATGAGTATATCTAGAGCTCCCCCTAAGGGCACTTCTAAAACTGTACAGCACAAATGCAATTATGAAATAATCCTAAGCTCTATGAACGTACTCACCTGTTTGACTTTAGTCAGCTCTTGCTGCATCTGATGACAAAGGCTTTCAGATTCAGCCAGCTTATCCTGTTGGACAAGAGATTTCCTGAGAGTATGATGTGGTAAACATTCCTCTATTCAGTAAAGTCAGAATAATGAGTCCTGGGTCAATAATAAATCCCTTAAATAAAATAAAAAAGCTTGAAGCAGCAAGTCTTTGAGTCCCGAAATGTCTCTTACCTGCAACCTCTTTATCTCTCTTAAGGCTTCAATGTGATCTTTTCTTAATCTCTCCATCTCATCAAGGTCATCAGAGTCAGATGTTGATGCCTTAGGGATCATAAGTAGGACATATATTCATAGGTATGTGCATTATAAGGTAGGCTACTGCATCAACAGTATTGGCAGTATAAACAAAAGATGTGGTGGTTAATAAATGTGTTGCAAAATCCTGATTGCAATGTGAGAGGTAATAAATTATGACTAAAATATACACTTACATTTACATTTAAAGCATTTATCCAGAGCGACTTACAAAAATGCTTTACTGCTATTCTGAACTAGGATCCAAAAGATACCTTGAGGCTTTGACACTACTAAATACAAAAGAGACCACAATACTCGGCACTGCACTTCGCACAAGTACTCTTGGAAGAGCTGGGTCTTCATAGATATATATGAAATATATCATTTTCTTTTATTCCTTATATATACATCTTGTTTTGTATGTGACCCAGACAGACATCAAAGCACTTCAGTGGTAGTTGTACCATGTATGATTGAGTATGTGACAAATAAACTTTGATTTAATTTGATATCATTTAATGTGGACATGTGTTTTAGTATTCTAATTGCATAATAAATATTTGTTAACATTAAGTTGATCAAGCAGGTGCTAAAAGTAATGATATTCTTTAAATTCAATATCTACTGCATGCAATAATTTGCATAATATTGAATAACAAAATTACATAGATGACAATTCTTACCAGAGGGTTTGATGACGAGTCAGTGAGATCGTCAGATGTGAATCTGGCTACTTCTTGTTCCAACTTTGACTCGTCTGTCAACTTGAAGAGTTCTTTTGTCAAAGTCTCAAAATCTGTGTTTATCAAAAACATGAATACATTGTACACATTACATATGTTTTATACTTGACATTTTAGTCATTTGTAGTTGGTACAGGGTAGTGGGTTACACCTGTGTATTTTCATGCAGCAGACTAAAAAATGACAATGAAGTTTAAAGAAAGTAATAAGAACAACTGAAACACGTGTAATTACACTAATGAAACAGTGTGTTTTAAAAACTATTGCCAGTTTGAGTATAACCATCTGTTATCTGTAGTCCTTTATTTAATTTATTATGAGTATTTAACATGGTGCAGATAGTTAAAACTGGGGTCTTACCTGAATTATACTGGTCAGGAATAGGCTAATATTCATTCAATATCATTGTTTTTTTATAAAGGTTTATGTATGTATAGAAGAAATATGTATAATTTATATGCATGTGTACCATATAAACCAAACCTAGAATACCCTAAAGTGCAGGCCAATAATGTTACATATTCTTAATAGTACTGTGTTCTGACTTTCTTCACAAGTCCACAAGACCTTCACTTGTAGATCAACTGTGTATGTGGGCCCAATTGTTAGTTCTCAGTCTCACACATACATTGTTTGCACATTATTTTCATACCAGTGATGGAATAATACATCTTAAGATTAATTATTCAATAATACTACAGTTTATACCCTAATAAGTGAACTATAGTCTGAGGACATTTTTAGTAATAAATCAATACTTTGCCCTAATCTACACATAAACTAGTGCCTGATTCACCATTGGACAAATTTAAGTATAAATTTGCTCACCTCCGTAGGCCACTGTCCCTCCAGGGTCCACACGGAGCCTCTCTCTCAGGGTCTGGAGCTGAGTCTCGGTTGGCTTTAACCCCAGTACCTCTAGAGCCTGTGGACAAAACCAGTGTCCTCTTAGAAAAGTTCAGTCTATGAGTGCAGGGCCCTCTCACCCACACTATATCCAGTATCTGCCGCCCCCCCCCCCCCCACTCGCTTTCTCTCTCTCTCTCACTCTCCCACTAATGCCACACACAGTTCATATTTTCCACATGCACTTTTTGTTCTGCAACAGCTCTTATGTAATAGCCATTTTAATGATTATTATGTGAAATAGCTCCTGTTACGTGAAACTCTTCTGAAAAAAATCTTAGTAAAACATGCCTTTGTCCCAGAACAACATATCAGCAGAAAATGCCATAGCCTGCCATGTCTGCACAGGCTGAGGCAGCGGCACAATCGCAATCGATTTTCCCATTATACTGCGGGAGGAGCCAACCGTGTCAGTATCTTCCCACCACATGATAACACAACACTAACGGCTCAGTGGAACGAAGGGGACAATGTTAATGGATCGTTAAAGCCTGCTGGGTGGTCAGGCACCAGGGTTGACAGTACAGAGAGGGTCTGGCATGGGGCAAGGGAAGGGAGCAGGGGGCAGGGACAAACCTGCTCCAGCCTCTCTAGTTTGACTCGGGAGCTAGAGCTGAGTGACGGTGGCCTTGACTGGACGGCCACAGGAGTGGTGCTGGGCTTACAGGCAGCACTGGCATCTGGACACAAAGACAGAAGAGAAAATACATATTTGGGGAAAACAAATGGCTGATAGCAAAATTCTGTTAAAGGAGCTCTGGAAACCCCCTTCTGATCATTTATATTGAAGATTATACTTTTGAAATCTACAACAGATTTGTGGTGGATTTTTGAGATTGGGCTTTTTTAAATGAAACTGTTCTGTCAAGCTTCCAAGCAGTAACTTTAGCTATATTAGAAACAACATATTTCTATCAGCCCCGAAATTCACCCCAAAGCAGTTTCTTCCAACTTCAAGATGTCATCAGAAGGGTGCATTGCTTGTCTGGTCAGAGGGTCCCTTTAATACAGGGTGTACAAGGTGCATCCTCCAGTCAAACCCAATACTTATTCAGAGCAAATTTAATTACATTATAATTAAATGTAATTAAAGAGAAAGTAACTCACAGTCATACTGACATTTCTTTGTGTGTGTTACTTCAACTGGTAGGGTAACGAACATCTCTGCATTGCAAAATTATGAAAGCTGTGTGACATGTCATACTTTTTCTAACAAAATAAATAAATTAATTAAATAACACCTATCTGTGTTCTTAAATAAGAATAGATCATTCTCATTAATGTCTTTAATTTGTTAAAGCCTGCTGGATTGGGCAGGCACCAGGGTTGACAGTACAGAGAGCAAGGCAGTGATGACAGTGGCAAGGAAAAACTCCCTCAAATCAAGAGGAAATCATGAGGACGACTTTTTAAGGACATGCAGACATAACGTAATGCCTGCATGTGCTGCTTTTAAGACTGGCTGGTTAATGGTTAAGAAGTTTCTTTCCAATTTCAGATTTTCCAATGTCATGTCTTTCAAGCTTTCATTGGTCTATTGTTACTGTTATGTATTCATATTCTGCAAGAACATTTTGTAGAAAAATGGACAACTGTAAGCATAAAAGAAATTGTGATCATGTAATGATACATGTATGTTAAATTCTGTTCATTATATGCACACTTATTAAATCAATAAAAAGCATGTGCTAGAAAATTTTCTTGTACTCAAAATAGATCATTCTCTATTATGAGAATCTTATTACTACTGTCTTTACTGATATTTTATTCAAAACAAGAACCAGAAATATGATACTGTTAAAGAAATGAAATATCTTATAATTAGAAGTGATTACTCGAGACAACACCGAATATTAAGAGGTAAAATCTCAATCTGTACAAATGTCAACCATTGTATTCCCTTCATGTTAATTTTGTCAGTGAGGGCTCAACATTAACGACTGCTGATAACCTGGGGAAAGTAGTTAATACACCCACAGCTGATTTATCACCATGAACAGAAGTCTTCTGAGTGTGCACATGAGGTCGCCACTGAGCTGCAGGTTTTAGCTTGCCAGATGTTGTGAATATGCTTTTTAAGCAGTGGCGCTCTTGAGGCACAGAAGGAGAGAAGACATAGGCTTTAACTATCAACTTCAGCTATCAACTATCAGCTTCAATTCTTGCATCTATACACAATAATTATACAATAAAAGTCCCAAAATAATGAGTGAGATTAAATTGCAACTCAATTCTGATCTGTACTTCATATTTTTGTGTTATAATGTTCTTTGATTATATTTTTTTATATTTTCTCTTTAACGATATTCAGTTTCATGTGCATTTATATGGTACCTGTATATTGGAACTATCACTTCGGCATCAGTCCATTCACTCTAACCACCCAGAGATTGTCTTCTTCAGTCTGATTTTGGACTGACAGGATTTTAAACAATGTAGTAAGAAGACTTTGTTTCAGTCATCTGAATAAAGATGAACAGAGCAATGTGAAAGTGAAATGTCACATGCAGCTAGTCCAAATGTCAAATATGCACCAGGCCTCACTAGCAAATGTCCTGATTCATGCATATCTGACAAAAAAATGAAAATGAAAATGTGAAAATCTCTCTACGATTATAGCTGTTAAAAGTAACATTCAGCATTTGATAATTATTCATTTTCATTACACTGAGACATAAACATGCTGTTCTCATATTTTCTCTTTTGGGATTCAGGACATTACAACCAGGATACTGGACACCTTAAATAAGACCAGTAAATGCTCCCACCTCTAATCACCCACAAATTTCCTTATCGCTATCAAACTCTCCTTATTGCACAATTCTGTAGAAGAACTGCGGGATCATAATTTTAAAACAAGTCACTAACCTATACTCATTGACTACAATCTCAGTGTTTCAGATTTCACGATATGATCATGATATAAGTGTTTCTAAGGCATTTCTTAAGTCTGCACAGAGTAACTGATTAACATTAATGACGAACTCATGTTCTGAACACCCTCTAAAATTCCCAGTTTTCCAGACCAGATTAAGCACTGATTACAAAATCCAAAGAGGATTCTCCATTCACGATTCAGCATTTGGTCTACTTTGCCCATACTCTGTTTAAAAGCCCTCTAACTGAGTTCTTTGGTTGATGGCAAACAAAAGCTATGTCATATGGTTCTTTACAAGACAGCTAAGACTTGACCTCAACAGACATCAGTTTATTTTGGCCTTATCCTGGAGGCATTTGTGTAATCATATCCATTTTCATCTGTTCATATTGAAAATGTGGTATCCTGCTGGCAGGATTATCTTCAATAATAAACACTCCAACATCTCATCAGCCCATTCGGAATGTTTGCTGTAGTGAGCAGGTAATCCAGGTTATGATGGAACAATGTTCTTCATCCCATAATATCAGATTTACTGAATTACTTCTTAATACGCTGCTATTCCAAAACATCAGTAAGCAGAACCGAACTGGACAGTTTGTCCACCAACAGAAGGACATAACATGCACTTACAGTATACACACTCACACACTAATATATATGTAAAGAATTGCTGTACCAGAATTGGTGCAGGCACTCTCAGGGGTAGAGATTGATGGGAGCTCTGGCTTCACTGGTACTGCTCGTACCTCCAACAGAGAGAGAGAGTTAGAGTTAAAAGCACAGCTAGTTTTACACTGTTGTTTAGGGGGTCTGGCAAAGGTAGACAAGTCTAATCCAATTTTAAAATGTATATCCAAATTAAATATATATATATATATATATATATATATATATATATATATAGAGAGAGAGAGAGAGACATATATAGATAGATAGATAGATAGATAGATCATAGAAGTGTATTTTTGCCTCTTTGGTATTGGGTTGTTTGACATATCTGGTATTGTGAATAGTTAAATGAGTAAAAGAGGATCTGATTTTCATTTCTTTAATGTTTTCCGCAGAATTACTTCTTGTTTTCTGTGAGATTATTGAGCTGTCATGGATGCACTTCCCTTTCTCCAAAGATTTCAGATGATGTTTAGGTGAGGGCACTGCAAGAGTCATGCCTTGTGCCTCTTGAGGTAGTACATTGTGGATTGTAAAGTGTGTTTAGGAACACTAATCTGCTGTAGAAGATTAGTGTAGAAGATCAGCTTTTTTTTACAGATGGTGTGATGTTTGCTTCCGGAATTAGCTGGTATTGAGAATAACAGTTATTTACTAACTGCAAACAAGCCCAAAACATGATTGAAATAACCAGTGCTTAACACAAGCTGAGACAAAATAAGACAAAATAAAGCTTAGGTATGGTATTCATACCTAAGGTTGCTTGTCCAGTCTGTAAGATTTTGTGTCTTACCTGTGTAAGTTTAACAGAAGGCAGTGTCTCACTTCCAGAGTTGGGAACAGGGGAAATCTTGGGAACAAGCCCCACAGACTGAGGTACTGCCCCAAGGCCAATGGGTCTAGGCTGTGGGGGCATGCTGGATGGGGACTGCAGGGAGATGGGGCTGTGTGGGCCACTGCTGGAGCCAGAGGAAGATCGACGCCTGATAAACGCTATCTCCACTGTGGGGTCTGGTCTGTGTGGAAAGTTACAATTTAATCAACTTAGAACACTTTTATAAAGTAACTTTCATTTAACTAGCATAATATATCATTTAAATATATATATATATATATATATATATATATATATATATTTTATTTTACATTTGCATTATTTATTTAATAAAAATTATATGTTATTACTGCATTTTTGCAGATGTCCCAGTGTTACTTTCTGCAGCTTTAGAGCTTGAGACAAGCACCCTGTAGAAATATCTGACCTGAGCTTTGTTCGGGTTAGTATACTTTTGGCCTCCTCATGTGTGACTCCAATAAAGGACTCTTTATTGATAGATATAAGTTGATCTCCAACCTTTAGTCTTCCATCCTGAAAAAAGCCAAATGCAAAACAAACTGACACATTGAGCAATATCGCACATTTCATAGCAGTTACTATTAATAAAACATTGCACAATAATTTAGAAATGTACCCTTTGGCAATCTCCTCCAGGCACTATTTCCTGAATGAACACCATTGGCCCCTCGGCACGGTTTGCTCCACCCTTGATGACCAGGCCTAAGCCTGTTCCCTTGGCAACACATATCAACTGAATCATGCAGTCACTGGAGGAGAAGAGGTCAAATTAAAGACTGACAATTGTGACAGGTATAATCACTTGCTGGGTGATTAATGCATTCTTTTCTGAATGACCTGAACTACCTGAACCTAATCTTTTATAAGAAAATTCTGCTCATGCTAAGCATCTGACATCTGCAATAGCATAGCTTTTCAAACAGTGACTTAAGCGGGCATTTCAACATTATCTGGACACATTAATACATTATCAATCATGTCACTCTCACATAAAAAACATGTAACATTGCTGTCCCTGCTTCAAAATGATCTGAAACTAAATATATTTACTTGGACCACTGTTTAAAGTTAAAAGGTTTTTTTTTCCGGTAAAGTGTTAAAGCCATTTTGGAGATCCAAGATTTCTGTGTGACAGTGTAGTTTTCATAAAGATTCCTTCATTTCTGGACTCACCTGCAGACCTGTGGAGGAATGGTGGCCGTGCTGCAGTCTTTAGGGCTCAAGATTTGAGGGCTTGTTGATCTCGAAGATGAGGATGATGAAGCGGTGTCAGTTAGCTTACCTAAAAATTAGACAGATTGCTTTAATGTATTGTTTTTGTAATAATAAAAATAATCTTCAAAATATCTTCAATATATATATATATATATATATATATATATATATATATATATATATATATATATTATTGTATATTGTTGTAGTAAAATGTTTATTATACCTTGTGTTTGTTGACAAATTTGAGATTGGATTATATGGAGATTTTTCTATGATCAATTCATTATCAAATGTTTATATGTTGTACAGAGACATTTTTAAATGGTTTACAAAAATGTAAAAATTGACAAAATAATGTTACCATGCAGAAGTAAAATGTTGTGTGTTAATGATGTATTTAGCACGTGTTCTGAAAATGGTCGGCCAATAAAACTATTGAACAGCCTGTGATCTTTTCCAGGGCCACAGTGTTTGGCGTGTGGAGCAGGTTAGATAAGGTTGCCCCCAACGGATTATGAGCCTTGTTCATGGGTAGCATGGCGGTGTTTAGAGAAAGGGCTCTTGGACACAGCCTCTCTGACACTGTCAACAACTATGGACCTGGACGTCTGGTTCTCTGGTTCCCTGGTGTTCTGGTTTCTAGTTTGTAAATGTTATGAAAAAAAAACCTTTCCCAGCACAGGAATGTGAAGAATTCAAACATAAAAACTGAAAACGCTTTTCTTTAGGCACATTGACATATGCTTTTGTACCTGCAAAATGTGAAGGCTAATGTTTTTGTTAACTACTCTATGTGTTCTGACTGTGTAATGGAAAATACCTGTGGAAAGAGGAGTAGGCGATGTCCTGCCAGTTCCTGAGGTTGTATTGCTGTTGGAGCCATATTTCTCCATGAGTTCAGCAAACTCTTTCCTAAGAACATACACACGCAATCATCACTGATTCACTGATCACTTTAATAATTAATATCTTTTCATGATAGTCATAATATTTAAGTACCATTCAGTATTTACAGTATACAGTATACAGTATATACAGTTTTACAATACTATATATATATATATATATATACATAAGAAATGCCAAGTGAAAAAGATGGAGAAATAATGGCAATGCAATATAAGTAAATAAATAAATATCAGATTAGAATCACTGATATCTATTAAATCTTTTATTTCCATTGAAAGTTAAGAAGATTTAGTTTTTCTCCTTTTTTGGACATATGAAGGATTTTGTGTGCCAACAATTTGCCAAAAGAGTTCAGTTGTAAGCAGCTTGTGGTTGTGTTATAGAAAATGTACTGTGAAATTAATCCAGTAAAAAAAAAAAAAAGAAATTAAACTATTAAACATGCAAGACCAAACTAATCATTAACAGCAGAGTCTCTTGATTTGTTAATTGTTAGACTGTGTCTGATACTGTAGTGCCAATTAAAAGCAACTGCTTCATTGCTCATTACGAAGAGACTAAGATGCACTTAATTAGATTACTCTCTTAATCATAGATAAATAAGGCTCCTAAAGAAAAGTGTAAAGGAACACCTTCAAAACTAACCTGAACTAACCTGAATAATGAAAAGCAAAAAAAAAACCAACAACTTTACAACAGATTATTGTAAATCTACAAGCAAGTGTACACTGCCACATACTTAAAACTGAGCTTTTGATGAACAGTTGTCCATTAGCAGTGACGGTAATCCTCAGATGGTGGCCCACTGTTCTGACTCTACAGGTTCAAGCCAGGTTGCATCTGATCGACTGGTGGCCCTAATACGTCAACATGGATCCAGCTCTAGGTGAGAGCGTGCCATACAAGGTCCCAGAGAGCAGCAAAATGCCAACTCGGTTTACACTGAGACAACCGGCCGATTCTGACAGCTGCTCTAGATAGTGCCCTTCAATTAGCATATAGTGCTAAAGGAAAAGAGTAGCTGGCTTGAAAGTCTCCTCACGAACATGAATACATAGCTGTAGCTACAAGTTGACAGCACTGACTGTGGCTTGTGGTTTAAGACAAAACTGTCTGACTTGATACTAATGGCATGATAAACAAACCAAATGTAACATATATGCCACAGTGCTGCAATTCTACAACTTGGACCAAGAGTCCCAATTAAGTGCTAAAGACTTTAATGTACTTAGTGTATTAAGACTATTTTTAGACTTATAAAAAACAATCAAGAAGCTCATCTGTGCTCATCCACTAACTGGATTAGGTGGATGATGACAGCAATACTGTGTCTGACAATTCAACATTTCATGATCTAGAATAGGACAGTTCATGGTATTGTTCTGATTTTACATTGTGACCACTGGAGGTGACCTCAAATTCCAAACTTCACTAAAGAAGAAAGGATAGGTAAAGTAGGATTGAAGACTACTCTTGTGATGTCATCTCACCTCAGAAAGTGTTATGACAACTGAAGCTTGTATAAATATACCTTTTGTACCTTGTGAGTCTAGTGTTTTATAAATACTTAGAAAGGTTTATTTCAGTTGAAATGAAAGGCTTATGAAGGTGTTGCATGTTTTTAGGGAGGCTGCTTTTCATAAGTAACCTGCAAACTACAATGTAGACTTAAACTAATAGCTGTTACAAACAGTACATGCATAGATAATTAAATAAATAAAACACTGATACCCTTCATGCCTGACCACGTTTAGCAGAGTGTAAAGGTTTTGTTGTACCTGGACTCCTCATCTCGAGCAATCAGAAGAGACATGTGGTTCGTGGCTGATGCCATGCGCAGAATCTCCACCGCCCTGACAAACAACAACAGAAGGATTTGATTTGCTACAGGCACATTATCCTCATTTATCTCGAATTTGATTACAGATTACAATGTAATTAATTAACAGTGACAAGATCAACATATTTCATTCCATAATGTAATAATGTGATTTGTATTTGCTGGGAGGGACCGGGAAAAGAAGCCAAAGAGCTAGAGTGATGTGGAGTTTTGCTGCCAGAATGTCATGAAATTCTTTCCAGTGTTTCGTATGGCTTGTGTCATTGTTGCTGTATTAAATTAATGCATACCTTTCATTCGTGACTCCCCCTAAATTCATGTTGTTGACATCTAAAATGAGGTCGCCAGCTCTAAGTCGTCCTGGCAAAAACAACTGAGCATTATTCCAATGATTAACTTAACAGAAAGACACTTATCACAGTTACAATGTGGACAAGGGCCAGCATACCGTCCTGTGCAGCCACGCCACCAGGTAAGACTCGCTTAATGAAAATGCCAAACTCTTCACCACTCAACTCTCTGTAACCTCCAATGATCTTCACTCCTGGCAGACGGAAGCAAAAGGCCTGACGTTAGTGATGCTTCTCAACTCGCTGGAACGCACATAAGAAGTTAAACACTTGACTACTGGTACGTAGAAAATATGCACCTACTGAGGGTTCTTTGTAGCAATAGAAGAACCACAATAGAGAACTTCAGGAGATGGTTCTTTAACTAATTTTAGTCATTTTTGTACAATTGTTTTCTAATTAAAAAATACATACATGACCCCTGCTTGTTGGGTTTTAACTATAAGGGTTTGACTTCTTGCAACCACAAGACCTATGCCCACATCTGGTCCTGGAGATCTTTCCTGGAGAGTTCAGACCCCAACACACCTGCCTCTAATATTCAGAAGCTCCTTTAAGCTAAACTTGGCTGGGTGGTAGATCATCTGGACGGGCTACCCTGCACAAGATCTTTAGGGAGGTCAAGTATTAATGTTGGATGATTAGATCAAGATCACTGACACCAGCTAATAAATTGTAAGGGATTCGAGTGTGCTCCATTACTACAGAGAATTCACTATTGGTAATGCTTTTAGGTGGTAACACCTTAAAGTATCTAAATCCACTCATTATAACAGGTGTCTGGGTCTTTTCTTCAGGATCAAATGTTGTTGTTTTTTTTTTGTTAAAATATACACTTTAATAAGACTAAATTTAATATAACATGAAAAACTCACTGTTTGTCAATATGGTGCAATCTATTAGAAACACAAGATGTGTGAGGGTAAAAAGCGAGTTTTAAGATACATAATTTTAACATAATGTAAATAATCTCTGCTGGTCTTCTAGAACAATGTATCCAATATATTTGAGAAATCTGTAGTTTTAAGAGTTTGTAGCATAAACCCCGCATTGGACCTCACCGAGTCCTTTTCTGCAATCGGAGAACTCCAGTCTCTGCACAGCACGGTTGATGCCGTGGGGTCCCATGATGGTCCTGAAAAACAGCCATTAGCTATCTATGTGTAATTCCAAATGGAAAATGTGCATCACAAAAACAAAACAACTAATAACCAACTTAACATTTTAAGAAAAAGTTGTGGTTTTTTCAATGCAGATGAATGAAGGGAGAAATAGTAATAGTAATTCAGAATCACTCTACAAATAAATGCACTATTGAAAGTGATTAACAGAAACAAGTAGGTTACTGCACTTAGGTTTATTTCATACACACTGCCATGAATAGGTAAACACCGCTTCTATTGGAAAGGCGTGCCTTCAATCTGGTAAACTAGAGCCTGATCTCTGTTGCATATAATCCCCGTAACAGACAGAAAGAAACACTATTCAAAAGCTCCAAGCTTATCTAGGCCATTGGCCATGGTGCTGAAATAGCTTTAAAAAGCAAATTCAAATGTCAAACATTGTATAGTCCGTCATCTTAAAAGCTTCCAACGTTTCTTTCCATTTGTGAACTTCTCATCCTCATACTATATATATTGCAAGACTAAAGCACAGAATATACTGTTTTTAATTGATCAGCATCAGTTTCCACAATATATTCAGTGCTCTTAATTGACCTAAGGGGAAAAGGTCAAAAAAGGTCAAAATAATACATAATAATGTCCTGCAAGTAGTGGCAGATGCAGATACAGCAACATCTTTTTTAAACAAATAAAAACATTAGAATTAACTGAGAAACACTGCCATTGACTTGACTGCAGGTGTACAAACATGAATGGAGTTAATGGACACCAGTCACGTGAGTTCATGTAGAGGTCAGGTGGAAACTAACATAAAGGCTAGCTAAGACAAACAACAATAAGGGTGCTACTTGTAAGTAAAGAATGTGACCCTGATCAAATGAGCCCTGCTTAAAGTAACCCATCCCCCTCCCCAAAGGAGCTGTAAACATGCCACTTTAATCTGTGTGTGACGCTACAGCGATGAGGAAAGGCGAAAAAGAGCAACAGGCAGAATGGCATGGTGGCGAACCCCTTCAATCATCTGCCGTACAAATGAAGCCCAATTACAAACCACAGACTACACAGTATAAAGCGTCTTCTGAGGTTGTTGATCATTGGATATAAGGCAACACTGGCTAAATAACAGCTGAGGCACTTAAACTGATCACTTAATTCAGTCTAATCTGTCTTACTTTCCACAAGCCACATTAGGATACACGTCGAGGTCTGCACTGGAGCCATGCTGTGTGCCCATCTTGAATGTGTCCAACCAATTAAAGCCTGGAAAGGAACTTCCTGCAGACCTGTTACCATTTCAGAGGGGCTTTTCAGAGATAACCTGTTCTCAAGAAATCATCCCCTGTTATCTAATGCTCTTCCAAATGTGTAAATAGGTTCAAATCAAGAGCTACAGAAGACTGTGAATGCCTGTTGTTTTGAATGAGTGTAGAAAACCTCATATTTAAAGAAAATGGATCCATAAATCCATGCACAAACTGCACATTGACGCTGCAAATCCCCTTCATCTGCATAAACACAGCTCACCCCAAACTGACTGTCAGTTCTCATGGTCACAGGCAGGTCCAAATATTTCACTTCCATATGGCTGAACACATCCAATCGTAAGCACATCATAAGCATAAGACAGACATAGAATTAGAAACATTCACTGCCTTTCTAAATTTGCAGATTTCATGCATTAAAAAAAGAAGGACAGCCTACCAGTAGAGCAGGGATAGTCCGTCAAAGCGCTCTGCCTCCACTGACTGTGGCAGCAGTGGCATTGCAGGTCCAAAAACAGCTGATGAAATATTATAAAGGCAACCTCATCACTGGGTCGGGGGAGATGACGGTTCAAATCAGGACGGTCTAAGATGACCGAGAGACAGCAATCTACCCAGACAGTTACAGACATGCGCCTACCTATCCACTAATCTCCCCTGATACCCAGCAGTCACATGGTGTGCTTCACCTCTCCCTCCAGTGCCACCGCTGATGATGTGTCTCCCTCTGCAAACATAACAAAGCACCAAGCAATAAACCCTAGGAATCCAGGATGACATGTGTTAAGACAGTATGTAAACGAGTAAAATGCATAAATCATTTCTAGGCATTGGTTAAATAGAATTTACTGAGTGAGACAATTTATCACTTATGTTTAATAAATCCAGAGGTTAATTCAACAAACACAGCCATTAAAATATCCTGCAAACTGTCAACAGGCTGTAAAGACACATGTATACACTGCGTTAATAATCACTGAATAAAACAATGTAAAATGTTATTCATGTACCGTCCACAGGATGGCACTGTTTCAGGAGCACAATAAGCACAAAAGTGCCAAATCATACTATACTGATCTCGTGTGTGTGTGTGTGTGTGTGTGTGTGTGTGTGTGTGTGTGTGTGTGTGTGTGTGTGTGTGTGTGAGAGAGAGAGAGAGAGAGAGAGAGAGAGAGAGAGAGAGAGAGAGATAATCTAAGCAGAATTAAATGCAAAATAATAATAAGACAATGTTAATTAGAACTGCGTAGTATAAATACAATAAAAACAAGTGTAAAAAATATAAATAAAATGCAAATATCAGTACCAAATACATAAATATGAAAATAACCATAGTACCTTTTATGTTGGTCTTTGTTCATTTATTTTATTGTATTTGTTATATTAATGATTGTTTATTTTTATAAATGCATTTATTTCATTATTTTATTTATTTTTGAATTTTTTTCATATTTAATCCTGCATTTCACGACGAAAATGCAGGAACGGAAAACTAAAAATGAACTATCAAACAAAGTAAAATACAAAATGTAAGTTAATGTAATGAATAGACGTGTACATGCATCCATATTTGTACATCGATTTAGATTTTTATCATCTACTTTTTCACTGATATTTTTTTGATTATTTTATTTTTGCTCTCACACTCCCACCTTTGCTTGTGACAGCAGACGCTCTGGGCTGAACGGTTGTGTAGGAACTACAGTAGCGAGGATGTGTTTTCAGGGGAGTAAGAGGCTGTGGGATCAGTGTGCGTGTTTAGCTTTAGCAGGTGTGTGTGGAGTAACTGAGCGGTCATTTCATTCCGGTAAGAGAGTTTAAGTAATACTGTGACATTACTGTTTCATTTATGTGGGTAAATCAAGTCACTGTGAGGTAGTTCTGCGCTGTGTATTACTTTGAAACGGCGAAGAGGAATGTAGCTACAGCAGTAAATAGATAGCCACTCGGCTAGCTAGCAGTTATATGTCCTTCTGATAGGTCTAGCTTTAGCAGCGGTGTTAATGCAGTTCACCTACTGTGTGTTATAGGGGCGGTGACTTTATATAAATCAGATATCATTTATATTACTGTCTGACATATTCTGATTTCTAAGCATATTACATCGTAATTTACGTTAACTACCTTTAACTACCTTTCCAGATCACTGTTAAACGGTAGCTAGTGGTAGTACAATAACAGTAGTTAAATGACAGTAACAGTAAGGTACAGTAATGACACTACGTTAAAGCTAGATGACGCTATTATACAGGCATTAACAGGCTGTGCCATGCTCCTATCTAAGTGAAATTTAGTCACTTTAATATGCACTAGTTGCTCACTCACAGCTGGCATAATTTGGTGGTAGAACGGGAGGAGTGCGGTTGAACATAGCTAAGAGCACAATGATCAGCTGACTGAAGGGTTTTAATGCCCCCAGCATTGAGCAGTGGAACTGCGTTCTCTGGAGTGAACGTACCTTTCGGATGAGTTGCGTTTGTGATCCTGAACTAATCATCTAACGTCAGCACGTGACCTCACTAATGCTCTTGTGGCTGAGTACAATCAGATCCTCACAACTACAACTACATCCAAGAGTATTTGGATACCTGCTCATTCATTGTTTCTTCTGAAATCAAGAGTATTAAAAAGGGGTTATCCTGCTTTTGTTGGAATAACTGTCTCTACTTTCTAGGAAAGGAAAGGAAAGGAATTCTACTAGATTTCAGACCATTGTTGTGAGGATTTGGTTGCATTCAGTGACCAGAGCGTCTGGATGTTGGATGATCAGCAGCCCACCTCATCCCCAACTGCCCAGCTCATCTTAAATGTAAAGGATAAAAGCACCATCATTTCAGAGAACACAGTTCCACTGCTCCACATCTCAAAACATGGGGGATTTTCATGCCTCTAGCCCACGCCTGGCATTAGTCATGGCGTGGTGTTTATCTGCTCCAGAGAGTTCTGTTCTGTTGGCAGTATTTGTGTGTGTGTGTGTGTGTGTGTGTGTGTGTGTGTGTGTGTGTGTGTTTGTGTGCATTTGCACATCTGTGTCAGCAATGGGAACAACTTAAAAGTAGCTGAATGCATTCATTAGAAGGGGTCTCCACAAAAAATTGGACCTACAGTCTATGTGCCATCACCTAGTTCAAAGTTGTTTACAGAAGTATTAAGTATGTTTTGTGATTTGTTATTATATTAATCATTTATTTACTAATTGATTTGTTTGTGTGCAGATTGGTACAGGAACTATCTTGAAGAGCATCTCATCTAGAGCTTTGGGGTTATGCTTCTGTCTTTTGTGCTTCGTGAGTGCTTTGCAAAGCACCATGTACAAGTAGCCCTCTGCAATGCTCATATGTGTGCTAAAAACCTAAACGTCCGAGGACTAGCCACTTCCACTAGCCAGCTCTTTGGCAGAAGAACATCTCAGCATTTTGTTAACCAGATGCGAGGAGCTAAAACACACAGAAAAAAAACACACAGCCAAGAAAATGAATGGAAGCAGAGGAATAAGACCGCCCTAACGTATATAGCAGCAGCCGGGGTTGGCATGATTGGCATGTCATATGCTGCAGTGCCACTCTACAGACTATACTGCCAGGTCAGTGCTGGATGTCTCACTCATATTACTGACTGTTGCCCATCTTAGCCAAGGATACCTAACCTCATTCATAGTCTCACTGTGTCTTGAAATTTGCTGTATATGAATAGCAATGATTCTCTACCTCAGGCAACAGGACTGGGTGGCACAGCTTCCGCGGGACATGATGCAGAATTAGTGGAGACAATGAAGCCGGTTAAGGACCGTGTTATTAAAGTCACCTTCAATGCTGACACACACGCCAGCCTCCAGTGGAACTTCCGCCCTCAGCAGTCTGAGATCTATGTAAGATAATAAAGTTACTGAAGGGACATGTCATTCAGTTTAGTATATTGTTGCTGTCTGGACAAAACTTTAGAAGAAAGGGGGGAAAAACTTACATTTTAAGACATGTTAGTATTAAAAGAGTCATGTTGGGCAATTTCTATTGGACTTTTTTAAAATACTAAAAACAGTACAATCAAAATATACAAGGTTTTGTTCTGATGGTGACTATGGTTATTAAACTGGCTTTCAACTTATACAATGCTTACAATATCATACTTCTTTTCAGTGCACTCTGTTCTGTACTGTCCTCAAGTTAATGATCCTTTATTTGCTATTCAGGTTGTGCCAGGAGAAACAGCATTAGCATTTTACAAAGCACGAAATCCCACAGACAAACCTGTAATAGGAATCTCTACCTACAATGTTGTGCCGTTTGAAGCCGGGCAGTACTTTAACAAAATTCAGGTAATGGAGAGGTTCTTACACAACTTTTGATTTTGACCTTCTAAGCCTCCGTCATGAGTGTAAATGTGATCTGTCCTTTTTTAACACTCAACTATAATGACTCTTCTCATTTTGATCCACAGTGTTTCTGCTTTGAAGAACAGAGGTTAAACCCTCAGGAAGAGGTGGACATGCCTGTTTTCTTTTACATTGACCCAGAGTTTGATGATGACCCTAGGATGGCTCGGGTTGATAACATCATACTTTCTTATACCTTTTTTGAAGCCAAAGAAGGACAGAAATTACCTCTTCCTGGGTACAGCCAAATAAGCAGTACATGATGTATTGTGCAGAGACTTTTCTAATGAAACTTTGAAAGACCTAATAGAGCATCCGTGATGTTATTTGTTAAACCGAATTTGTTCATGTAAATATGCTGTCTGTGTAATGAAGTGTTTATTTTGGAACTAATGCACCATGACATGCTTTATGAAATCCCACTTGAATGACCATTTAGGTTGAACATCAGCTGTAGGAGCTGTGCTCTACACTACTGCTGGGTACAGAAGTCATGTTGATGAAACAGTACCTGTTTAAGGACAGTAGGGGGCGGGATGGCTCCAATAATCGGCCATCCTCTAAGGAGCTCGGAAAGAATTGGCAGCAAAAGCAAAGTCCATGTCGTTCTCTTAAATATCTTATTCTGCATTAGAGGTCAGAGGCTCGCATGGGTTATTTCGCGATCTGATTTTATCATGTCTGACTTTAGGGACACAAATCTGCATGATTTGGATGTTACGCAACTGTAGCGGAGGTAGAGACATCTGCACTTACATAACGTGTGATCAGGCAATCTCGATGGTACTCAAACAAACAAGGTTTCGCAATGCCAAAAAAAAAAGAGCCGAGATGAAAAAACACTTTTGAGTTAATCCAAAAACCCTTTATGTATTAAGCACCTATAATGTGATTTTTAAAAAATGAACAAAATGACAAATATATTTAAACTAATTGGAGTGAGTATTTTATCTTTATAGAGTGAGTGTATACATGATCACTTTATTCTCCATCAATCCCCCTCAAGGCCGGGATAGACTGTAGCTAACTAGCTATATAAGCTGACCACTGTGTAAGCTTATAAACACCAGTGTTGTGGGTGTGAGGTAGGCTAATATGTCGTTTAAATACACACCGTACCAGGTCCGCCTCAGCTTTACGCTGTTCTGCAAGTCTACATTATCCGTGCCCCGGAAAACAACAAACCCAACCACGTTGTGCGCTTAGTTCTGTAGCGCTGACCCAGGATCAGGCGAGACGGACCTCCGCGCTCTTCAAACCAACTGCTCACCGTGTCGTAACTGATACAGGATCAGCGCTTAACAATGACAACAGAGCTTGGCAACGCTGTTAAGCCACACCCTCCTCAGCGCCAAGAGGGCGGTTATAGAACGTCATGGACACGCGTGAGGACGAATGAGAGGAGAGAGCTGGCCCTAGCAACTCCACCGAAGAGCCAATCAGAGCGCAGCTCGGGGTGAACTTTAGTTTTTTTCCTCCTGTAGAGGGAAGCTGAAGCTACAGTGGAGTCCAAGCAGATGATCTCAATGGACGAGTGTGACGAGGAGGAAAAACGGAAACAGAGAAAGGAATATAGTCTTGAGAGCACATACTTGAGAGTGACAGGAGTTTGTGTTTTATTTGTAGCGCGTTTCCGAAGTGGAATAGCTGATAATTTTACGTGCTGAGGTTAAAAACTAGGTAAACGACCATTAAATGCTACACTGGCGTGTCCGTCCCCGTTCACAACAGCGTCGTTCCTCGACAGCATCTTAAGATCTGACCAAACCTGAATCCTTCAGTGGGAGGTATTGTCTTTACCATGTGTGGGAAAGAAAGACCAGTGCTGAACATGTAGGGTTGGTGTCATGTAGGAAACAGTTGCGCTAGGTCTGATATTTCGTACCGCAAGAAGGCACACAGCACCAATAAAAGATGATCCATAATGGGACATCGGACTGACACATCCATGAAGATGAGCCACAGGAGCAGCCCCGCAAAAGCGTATGATTTTCTTCTGAAATTTCTGCTAGTGGGAGACAGTGATGTGGGCAAGGGGGAGATACTGGCCAGTTTGCAGGACGGATCTAGTGAATCTCCATATGGATATAACATGGGTGAGTAATTGAAAGAAGACGGACAGAAGTTGTTAGGATCAACTAGATGGTTTTGATATAGGCTGGGGGTCCCCACATGTGTCCGGATGCTGCTTCACATGTTGTTCTCCCTTAATCAGCTTATGTATACAAAAAGGTACCATCTTGAATTGCTTCTAGAGAAGCCCATTGTTTACATGGTCCCCATAAACTAAACTGGTATTAGGTTAACATTAAATAAATGCATAATAAACAAATCCTATTAAATTTCTTTATCTTCTTTCAAAAATGTTACATTTCTATTGCACATCTGCACAACTGTTACACATCATTTGATAAAATGTAGCAATCAACAGATTAACAAAGTGCCATAAATGTTGTTGAAAAGGTTCTGTGTATTTTAGATAGTGTTATTGTATGTATGTTTTCATAAATGTTACACAGCATAAAAAATTTAGGTCACAAAGTGTCTCATATATTTCATCATCACTAGTAGTTGAACTCTGGTAACCCTCTGGTAGCCTGTTTGGAAAAAATAGCTGCTCCCTTGAGACAAATCAGTTTCAGTGAATTGCCATGAGGATAACACAGCTGAAAGCACTGCTCCTGATACACATGGAGGTGTTTTGTAGATTGTGTGTGTTGCAAACAGTGTGTGTCCTGTACTGAAGGCAACCCCAGAGGTTGTCACAGAGGCCTATAGGCATTGTTTGTGACAGAAGCTGGCCATTTATGATTTCAGCTTAGCCGCAGACATTGGTAACCTTCAGACCTGTTGTGGTCTTTAAAGTGAGGAAGAGTTTGCAGCCACGTCCACTTCCATGTCAAAGTCCAAGGCCTGTCGTAGTATTCTGAGCCTCACTTGCACGGGTTAGATTACACGGGTGTTTAGAAAAAGGCAATTACCCCCCACACAGATCCAGTTACTGTAAACATTGAACCAGCATTCACTGTGATTGACAGGCTGTTGGCTAAGGGTCAGATGGTGACAGCCCAGAATGCCTTTCATTGCTGCTCCCTATTCACCTGTGCAGCAGTAAATGGGTACATGGTGGCAATGATTGCTCCTCATATAAAGGACAAAAGGTTGTACTTGTAATGAATAATGTGCTTCAAGTAAGAAAGCAGTAATAACAATCATAGGAGTCAGTGTTGTGTTTATTTATTGACTGATATGAGATGATATGTTTTTCTTCAGTAATTATGTAATAATTTCATCAGGTCTGTCCAAACAGACCCAGTTCCATTGTCATCTTTTCATAATAGGTAATGGTAAATCCAAAACAGTCCTTTTTCGGATTCGTCCTAGGAGAGTGTTGCATACGTAGATCATTACACCATCATGTACGCCTTCAATTTTCACAGTCGAATCCTCTACATCATCTTTGGCAACATTTTTCATCTCAGACCTTCATGTGCAGTTGCCAAGAAACAAATATAAACAGACTCTGTATGACATCCAAGGTCCTGGCGATAAATAAAGCAGATTCTAATAATTTAATTTAAGAGACTTTAATTAAATTAGTAAAGATTCTGAGATTTTAGCAGTTGTCTCTTTTTTATGTGATAAACATGTAGCATTGTGAGCTCGCAAAAGGCTCTGTTGTGATTTCATTCTGGAGCAATTAGTACTACTGTCATAACCTCTTATATAACTCTGCTTTTCTCTGCTCCCAGGCATTGAACAGATGTAGCTACAGGGAATGTGGATGCAGCCAAGGTTTTCTGGCAGTAAAAGAGCAGACCGTTCACATGTTTGTCTAAGCACTTTTGTTTTGTGACCCTCTTTGGTGGGTTGTGTTTTTGGGGTGAGTGTTTATAGAGGGTGCTCTCCATCTCATAGTCTGGTCCTTGATTCAGCAGTGACGAATGAAGCATCTCAGCTGCTCTTCTGCGTGTTGATGCTGTGAAAGAAGCTGCAGAGCTGAAGAATGAACCAAACCTCCTCCTTGCTACCAAGGCCCCTGGTGTATTCTTCCTCATTTTTGACTAAAGTTGACTCGAAGGTCAGGTGGTCAAAACTCTGCTGTGAAATTCTGACTTGCCCACGTGCTCGGTGCGCTCTTGGGCCAATGATAACTGAGACGCTTCAGGCTAACAAAACAGCCAGTCTCCTCAAAGGTCCAGGGAACACAGAGGGCGTTTGTGTAGCGCTTTGGTCCGTTCAGATGCTCGTATGCTGTTGTACCAGGGAGCGTGTGCCAGAGATGGTTCTGCACGACTGAGCTTGAGCTTGAGAACGTCATCACCTACTAAAGCTTTCAACTTCCTACTGCTCTCTCCTGTTGGTTCTATATGTGTCATCCTGTCAGAAAACATCCGTGCCTCGTTGCCGCGCGGTGTAAAGGAGAGAGAAAAAGAGGTGTTTGGAACTGGATAATTGCACAGGGAGACAGAAAGTGTTTGTGTGGGCAACCTCTGATTCATCTCGACAGATTTTTTCACACCAACAGGAAGGCTGCATCCTGCATGCAGACGTTGGATTAAAAATAAAAAGAATCACGCTGGTTGATAGTTACAATATGGGATTTGTAAAGTCGTTTTGCTTACATCAGCATATATATACATCCAATTTATTCTTTAGTAATGTTCCTATTGTTACAATATTCACAAATGTTGGCTGTTGGTATTATTTAAAACAGTTAGCCCTCATCGAACAAGTGTTAGTGTTATTAAATGTTGGTGTGATAAATAAAAATGTCAGTGACATCTTCAGCAATAATACTATAATTTCTACAGGTTTACTTTAATATCTCATAGTAAATCTGCACAATTACTGTAGTTTACCATAGAACACTAGTACTCAAATGGTGTACATGTGCTACAGGAGTATTGCAGGTGATGAAAATGTTATAGGTTACTATAAAAATAAAATAAATCTTACACTGTCTCATAGTGTTACTAGTAGACATTTTTGTTAAGAAATGTGTCACATTATGTGTTAAGACCTTTTATTTAATTGGATTTAATTTAATGCCATAAATTATTTAATTACATTGTGGTTTCCAAACAATTCGTCATAATCTCATGCTCTAATCAACTGAGATTATGATGGGCTCGTTAATTTGATGATAATTTGGCTTGTTTCTGGCAGGGCTGGATAATTCAAAGCCCCATGCTGTCTCTAAGATATGCCTCGGAGAGGGAGCTTGTATATTTCCACAGGATTGGCTTTCAGCCTGGTTGTCACAGAAGAATGTCTGATGGGTCATGTAGCTGCTCAGAAGTAATCTGAGTGATCAGTATGTGTGTGTTTGTGTTTGGAGTAAAAGACCTCTCAGACATGACACTAAGCACTTCTAACAATCAAAGAGAAGTTTTAAAGCTTTCTCTTTGTTAGAACTCTCCCCCTATTGTGTTATTCATGGTTGCCCGGAGACTGTTCTACATGAAGAGAGGAAAACTGGGAAGGAATGACAAGCAAGATGTTGATTAAAGTGGAATTTATTTAAATTCTTATCATAGCATCTACATAAAACAGGTTCAAGACACATTTAGTCATTTTAATGTAGTCTTACTATACCCCTTCAGTATTAAAGGTTATGTATTAAAACATTGCTGGTAAGGTAATCACAATAACCTAAAACTATTTTTTTTCATTTGTTGTTGCAGGGATTGATTATAAAACTACCACTATCCTGCTTGATGGGCGCAGAGTTAAGCTGCAGCTTTGGTGAGTATATCTGCACTGAAATGAGCACAGCCCTTATTTCCCAAATGAACAAAAAAACTAGCTGTAATTTTAAGTAGAACATCTAAACAACAATAATAGGCTAGAATTTGTCTCTGCATTTGGACCTCCATGTGTAGAATATGCAGCAAAGATCTTTTGGTCAGTGAAATATGAAGCGACCATGCCAAAAGTCTGAGTATGTAAATTATACCATTGCTCAACACAATTTTCCAGTAAAGCGTTCAGCCAAGTCAATCCTGCCAAGCATGCCCACAAGCCTTATTTAAATTCTAGAATATTTTTAGAGGCCTGCACTCTCACTTGAGTCAGCCTTAAATTATTAATTATATCTCAGCAGATGAGGCATCTTAGTGAGGGGTGTTTATAATAACTCATCCTCTACCCATGGAGACATACTAGTGCATCCCAGAGGTTTGTAGAGCCAGGCTGTGTACTCTAAATGATTCAGAAAGCTCTGCTCCTGCTCACGGTCTGCTGCCCTGGCACCATGCACTGGGAGCCAGTCACTGTACAAAGTACAGGACAGAAGGTTAAATGCAGAAACATGTGAAAAATCTGGACAAGGTCTGTACAAATGCTGCTTGTTCTTGTTGTTTTGTAGGGACACATCTGGACAGGGACGTTTCTGCACCATCTTCCGGTCTTACTCCAGAGGAGCACAGGTATGCTCATTTTCATAGTTTACAGGTAAAAACAAGGGCTGCAGAGATGCAGAAGTCTTTTCTGAGTTGTGATTTTGGACCCTGTGTAAAGATATTACACTGGGTCCCACAACTCTAACAGTTCGGCCAAAATACATAAATTCTTTAAGGCCCCTGTCAGTCACAGGCCCTTAACTCACCCCAATACTCACTGGCTCAGGGTGTTGGCCAATACCAAGTAACAGTTCTATAACCGGCATTCATGCATTCAGCAAAGTATATATTGTATATATATAAGCCATAATGGATAATACCATGCAGCAACACTTTTTTCTAGGGCTGTGCAAATAAAGGTGTACATAGATACTTTGGCAGTCAGTTAACTATTCTAGGTGCCAGTATTTGTGTACTAAAATTTCCACTGCATCATGGAAAGTCAGAGGGAAAATATACAGAAAGTGAATTGCGGTTATATTTTAACAGAGCAATAAAATGTGACAGTTCTACTCATATTTGAGATTAAGTACATTATATTATGTCATGCTGCTATAAAGCACAAGTGTTATAATATGAGCTGACAAGGGTGCAGGACGTGATTGAGAAGTTAGGACAGAGACAGTGCTGCTGTAAATGGGTTAACAACTCCAGCTGGCTTCAGCTAAAACCAGCAACCTTAAAAACCTTTATTCTCAGTGTAACTGAGACAAATTATTAGTATATCATCATCATGGAGAAAGAACTCATCAGCTCATTTGAAGCCTTATACAACACATAAAACCTACTGGTTTAACCAACAAAAACATTTCCTTGGACTATTTTTGAACAATGTGAACCTACCTTTGTGTGCTAAATATTATTGTACATTATTTTTCTTTGTTTGCTTTGGTGTAACAGTTTACCCTGTTTGTGAATTAAGAGCAAGAACTTTGTTTTTTTTCTTCCTCCCAGTGGTTTACGACAATCCACTCATTACAGATCACTACCTTTTATGGATACTTAAAATCCTCCGAATCCACATCACTAGTGCAAAGTCCTACAGCTAGGTGGATCAGTCACATCTGAACAATATGATTAGTTTAATAAGGTCACTATCTGTACAGAATGACCAGAATGTCCGCTCACTTACAATACTAGCTTTGAATCTCCTCCATACAGCTGTTGTTGAATCCTTTTAAGAATTCCTAAAACAAACAGACAGAGAAACTGAGCGTTACACATTTGAAGTTGTTAATAAAATTCAATGTTTTTATTCATTGTTGTTAAATGCTCCACCCAGAGGTCAGCAGTTCCTGTTCAAAGGCTGGTATGCGGTAAAACAGGGTGGGCTATTACTGTTGATGTGAAATTTTCCTGTTCTGGCACACAGACATATCATAATAATGCCCTACAGTGAGAGGAAATGACGCCACAGTTGGTCTGCTATCCCATGTGCATAGAATCATTAAACTGTGCATGTCTTCTCTGTGGGAACTAATAAAGAATTTACTGGATCTAAGCTGGATCTAAACTGGACCTAAGCTAAAAGATTCAAAAAATAAAGGGCGTTGCTGCATAATAAATAAATCAGGGTGAAAAGTTCACAGTTGTAGAATACTTGCTTCTGGATAAAGATATGCAATATCATGTAGTAGGATGCACAATGATATGTGCAGTTATGTCAGCATGGGCAATGCCATTGGGCAGATATTTAGATCTGATAAATGTGGCAACCTGATATTTGATTTTGTATTTCTGACTTAGCTGAACATTTAGGTGATGTTGGGCTAAGATAAAGTAGTAGTAGTTGCATTTTTAATTCATTTGACTGTATCAGTAAGTCTCTTAAACTGAATGCTATATTTCTCAATAATAGTAATCTAGGTAGATGTAGTCCTAATTTTCTTATTATCAAAGGTTTATTTATCTGTATCTGCAGATATTGAAATATTATGTGAAAAATATCAGACATTGGCATGATCCAACAGCTTCCATATTCCATTGGTGCATCCCTAATGTCATGTAATATATTGTGACAATGCATTATATTGTATAACTCTTTTTTTCACAGGGTGTTATCCTTGTATATGACATCACAAATCGCTGGTCCTTTGATGGAATTGACAGATGGATTAAAGAGATCGATGAGGTAAAATTTAGCTGTGCTGTAATTTTAATAAAGACATGCTCACACCTGTAATTTTAGGAATACAATTAATATATAATTGAATGCGAACGTTTAGGCACACTTGACTAAATAATTTTGTTGTTTTTTGTATTTACATATTTTCCAAACATAAAAAAGATCAGTGTTGCCTGTGCAAAAGCATGGCCTCTCTAAGCAAAAGATCTTAGTCTAAAGATCTGAACATCAGATCAGCAGGGCAGGGGAAGGCTGTAAGAAGGTAGCCAAGCATCATTAGCTTGTGGTTTCTACAGTATAGACTTTTATTAAGAGATGGCAGTTTAGGGGGACTCAAGATGGAGGTCAAGATGCGATGGAAAAGTGCTGAACTGCTGTGGGCTGATGAAGTCAAAATAAAACTTTGGCCACAATCAACAAAGGTACATTTGGAAAGAAAAAGAAACTTTTCATTTTCTAAAAAGAACACCTTGTTGACTGTAAAGTATTGAGGTGGATCTGTTCCCCCTGGAGGTTTGGGGTTTTGTTGTCACCAGTGGCATTGGCAATATTGCCTGGGTGAAGGAAGGAATGGATTCCTCAAAATGCCAGCCAATACCTGAATGAAAATGTCAAACCATGTGTCAAAAGGCTGAAGCTGAAATAGGATGGCTTCTACAACAAGATAATGAGAACATACCTCACAATCCACCATGGACTACCTGACACACTGAAGCTTTTGGATTGGCCTTCAAATCCCTTAAACTAAGCATTATGGTGTAATTGTGGCTTTAAACAACCTATGCCTGCAAGACAACCCAAGAATATCTCAGAAGTAGAGCAATAAGCAAAAACATTAAGCTACAAAATGCATTTGCAAGCTGTTATTTCTGACAAAGGGGAAACTAAGTACTAAGTACTGATGTTTTATGGTATATATAATAATAATAATATTGTGCTGTATGTTTGGTGAGCTACAGAAGCTATGTTTTCATTTGGCTAAGGATGCCCAAACGTTCAAGTACAACTTACTTGAGTATGCTAAGATTTGTCTTTTTAATCTTGTATCCAGTAATTGTAATTTATGTTCAGTCCAAGTTATTATTTCCCCATTATAAAAGACTTGAATTAAGCTTCTTAAAAGAGCTGAACAAGAGCACACACCTTAACTGATTTTTTTTCCCAGGTTGCTTTACTTTTTGACGTTCTAAGGAAACCAGAAATGAATACATTTAAATTTAAATAACAATTGAATCAGAAATACCTAGTAAACTAGACTGTACTTTGTGGTTGAAATATAACTCTACCTTAAAAATGTTTCTACTCCAGCATGCACCAGGAGTGCCTAAGATCCTGGTGGGGAACCGTCTGCACTTGGCCTACAAGCGTCAGGTAACCACTGAAAATGCCCAGGCCTTTGCAGAGCGGCTAGGGGTCACCTTCTTCGAGGTCAGCCCTCTGTGCAACTTCAACATCACTGAGTCCTTCACTGAATTGGCACGCATCGTTCTAATGCGTCATGGTATGGAGAGACTCTGGAGACCCAACAAAGGTACCAACATTTATATTGTAACAAATATTGTCAGTTACTAACTAAAGCTATTTTAATCATTTACAGTCTAAACTTTAGGAATTGATCACATTGTCTTTGAAGAGAGGAACATGAATAAGACACTAAACAGATCATCTATGAAGAGAAAGAACACAGTGATCTATTTTTTATTTGACAGCGCATGGGGATTACTAAAATGTATGTCAACATATGGACGCGAAAGTGTGTCAAGAGCAGGGCGCCTGAATTTATTTGGAATGCATTTAGATAAGCATTCCCAGTTTCCATTTAAGCCTAAGCTAGTCATAACTGAGTGACCACACAAACTTACACAGCAATTACGTATGCAGCCAAAGAATGCTCAGTAAACCAAAAGAATGCAAGGTTTTAAAAACCTTTATGCTCACTTTGGAGACACCCAGTGGTCGTAGCAAATACCAAAGCAATGTCACAATGACTCAGACTACCCTAACCTTCAGTGTCCTACCTGCCTTGCTTTTTAATAATGCATGGTATTGGTCCAAAATAAACAGACCTAACCTGTTTTAGGTTATGACTTGTGAGTGCAAGTCTTGAAGGGTTTGAATGTGCTTCATGTTGATGTCACGAACATTGAAAGATCATTTTACTCCTTAAAAAGCAAATTACTTACGGTATCCTATGGTAAGTTGTGTTAGTCCTTCGTAACTGCAAATGCCACATGAACACACTGTAGGTTTGAAGGACACTTTTCTTTTCATGGTTTTCTGTCTTGAGTTGGTTTCTAACTCGTTGCGACACTAATTTATCTTATATATAATCTTATATATAAATTGCTTATTTATTACAGTATTTGAGTAAAACGCAGGAAATATAAATACACAAAACACATTTGGACAAAAGTATTGGGACACCTACTCTGTGTCTTCCTAAATCAAAGGTATTAAAAGGAGTTTATCCTGCTTTTGGAGTAAATGATCTATCTAACTGAGAAATTTTGCATTAAAGAAGAAATTTGCCTTATTTTACAATACTTTCTGGTGATTTCAGGCAACAAGCGTACTTCGAAAAGACTCCACAATCATTGCTGCTAGCCAAAACATGCACAAATCTCCATGTCTCAGTGGAAACAAGCACTGATTAGTTATCTCCATTTCGTTTTTTCACAGCACATAACAATCGACCTCATGTTTCTAACGTGCTAATCTGTACCAAAACAAAAAGCATGACTGTGTCCCACTGACACAGTTTACTTAATGTACACCAATCAAACACCTGCATTGCTTTGTTCTGACACCAACGCCACAAATTACAAGCCAAAAAGAACAGAATGAACCCAATAATGACAAACACATAGACCTGTGCAAAACAAGAAAATATTGCAACTGCATGTAGTGACACCTGTGATAGGCGTGATTTTGGATGAACTTCCCCTTTCAAAAACACCCTCTATATTATTAGGTATTTTGAGAGCACCACTGGATCATCTCCCTCGTTCTCTCTTTTTCTCTCTCTCTCTTTCTGTGCCTGCAGTGTTGAGTCTGCAAGACCTGTGCTGCCGCTCTATTGTCTCCTGCACTCCTGTGCACCTGGTAGACAAACTCCCACTTCCTGTTGCCTTAAAGAGCCACCTCAAGTCCTTTTCCATGGCCAACGGTCTCAACGCCCGCATGATGCACGGGCGATCCTACTCCGTCATAGCCAGCAGCGCAAAGAAGAGGAATGGAACAAAAAAATCCAAACTCATCTACCCACCCCTGAGCCCATCCCAGAGCTGTGCAAGGACCAGCTGCAAGATATCATAGTGTAATGACACGGTGTGCACTCGCAACGTATACACACAACCACAGTTTACAACATGAGGCAGTGCTCAAAGTCAACAGGGTTTTACTTCAGTGAAGACGTTTCCCAGTGACTCATGGCTACCAGTGCCCATGATCTTTCCATTACACCCAGTTACTTGGGGTGCGTTCCCCGTACCAGATCTGAATGTGATTGCTCAAAGAGATTGAACAGACCCGCAAGAGGGGATTTGTTTTAGAGTGTGAAGCCATTATTTCACTCTATTTTGCATATATGTACAGGATATTCCATCCAGTTTGTAAATGATGAGTTCGAATTGTAAAGGTACTGCATTTTGGACGTTGAACACATGGAATATTTTACAGAGCTTGGACCAAGCAAGCATTAGGGGCAGAGAAAACGGTCCTGTTGTTTTTTTTTCCTGGGCGGGGAGGATAATTTTCACAGTGGACCTAGTTGATAATACCAGCTTGTTTTCTTACTTTTATTCTAATGCTCTTCAGGGTACATGTATTGAACAAACGTCAGTGTTGAGAAATGCAGCTCTTTGTATTGTGTATTTAAGTCATGTTGTTTGATACTATATTGTTATTATTCTTAATTATTGTAATGCACTTAAACAGTGAACAATATTGTAATATTTTGTATGGAGTGACACCAAAGACATGGTAGATTAAATAAGACGCTTACCAACACTAACACAGTTTGTTACGGATTCACTACGGACACTAATCATTCAACTACACTGCAGATCTTTACAGATTCTTAACTAGACATTGGTTTGGTTCAGTTTCATTTTTTTTAATAAAAGTGTGTACCAACAGGATAACTGACTTGATTTTGTTTGACAGATAGCCACTGGCCACCACTAGAGGGTAGCACTGTGTTTTCTTATTATTGTCATCTTTGCTGTTATTACAGGGAAAGCCTGAAGACTGGATCCAGTGGGTTTTATGCTTAGACTGGGAGCAACTGTAAATAGTAATTAGTGCTAAACTAGTGCTTGCAGAATAAGACACACGTTGTAAAAGCCGCAAAAGCTTGGCCATTCGCCTCAGTTCTTCTATCTTCTATTAGAAACAATACAACTATAGAATAATCCAACTTAAACCTGAATTGGTAGAGCATGCTGTGTCCCCTGTGAACTTTGGGGTGCTATGATGTCATGATGTGTAAATCTCATCTTCATAAGGGATCTTGTCAACAAAACTAGCTCCACAGCACTTTCACACAGTACACTGTTTATACAGAGCTCCAGCAAGTGCCATCAAGTTCACTAATACGTGAAATTCTAGCAGTATTTGTTGACACATGAAACAAACATTCCTGTTCATAGAATGAGCTAATTTTCTTTTTTTATAAGAGTGATGGATCGGTACACCCTTCAGGGCAGATTTTGCAATACGTCAATAAAACAACATCCATTCTTTATTCACTGTGTCCAGAACCCCACAATTCTGTCATTTGTTTTCCTGACATAAATGGTAAGTAAATGTTAAACATAGGTCAGAGTGTTTAAATGGTATGCACAGAGTTAGAACTATGCTGGTGTCGGTTGTAAGTATCTACATTTACTCAGATACATGTACTTAGTTACCTTTCCTCAGTTTTTTCACATTATACGTTAAAACTCTTCTTTCATTGAGATGTAATTATTACTAATTGCTTTAGCTTAGACCATGAGCATAAAGAAGAGAAGACGAGCACTGTACAAACTTAATAAAGTTACTTCACTTACACTTTGTTTACATTGTACTCAAGTATACATTTTTTGTTATTACTGCTTTTGTGCTTCTACTCAAGCTGTTTTGGTCAAGGTGTATTCACTTCTATTTAAATCTTGAATTCACAGATTTAACAACAGGTTTAAGCTACTCAAGCCATCTCTGGACTTATAGTAGTATGAGTAGTATGAGTACTATGTTGTTGCGTTTAACAGGAATGATAAAGCACCTGAAACTGAAATTCTGCTCATGAAGCCCTTTTTTATTTAAGAACAGTTCCAGCCCTAAAGGCCTTAAGAACACAGCTCTCCAGAAAGAATCAGTGGAACCTTTAAACAAATGAAAGCCAATCCTTCAAACATCCCCATGCCTAAATCTCGGCCTGACTAACACCATGATGGGGACCATCATAACTGACTATGCCTAATTTTTTATAGTAATACCAAACAATACAAAATGGCATAACAAATCCACAACTAGAAGCCCTTCTTAAAACTAAATACAAACGTATACTATACTACTATACTAATACTAAAAAGACATCCTAGAGCATCATGGGAGTGGTCCTGTACCACAATATGAAAAGACAACAACACAGTCTGAACTCAAAACAGCATCAAATAAGCAACATACATATACTACAAGCATTGGTAAAACATTAGGATAGCAATGATTTTATTTATGATTTCACCTGATCAGGCACATGACCCGAAGAGTCTGCAGATGGCGTACTTGTCACATATCTGTGCTTAGAGTGACTGGACCTAGAGCTTAGATTGACTAGCCTACTGGTGATTAAAAAAAAAAAAAACACGGTCAGCAATCTCCAAACAGATCCAGCTAATGTAATGATAAACACAGAATAAAACAGAATGAATAAATAAATAATTGATATGAATGGAAATTAAGGGTAATTGTAAGCAGTAATGGTGGAAGATAACACCACAATAATACAATAATTCAATTCAAGATCTAATGAGTATATTCTGACTTCTTCATGGTTTTGAATAGAAACTTCTCAAAACCACACAGATATCTTTACATATTTACCATTTCTTATTTAATAACAATTTGTTACAGTGCAAACTTTAGATGTCTGGCCATACTTATTCTGATTCTGATATTTTGATCCACATATTGGTCTCATCACAATCAGGCTGAACAGGTGTTAATAGGCTTTCACCCCAGGCTACGTTGTTAAAATGGTTTGTAGAGACATGTACTATTGAGTTGCTATGTTTTGGCCACTTTGTCTTGTCCTGCACCCTAGCCCCAGTGTGCAGGGAGCAGACAGTCTGCAGGTGTGTCTGTGCATATGGAGCCAAACTCATCAGCCTAGCAGGCTGCCATCTGGCCAGTATAAAAAAAGAGCTTCCTCAGGCTTTATGATCATTAAACCTGTCCACTTCTCAATTTTGTTGGTCATTCTGATCTCACTTCTCAGTCCTCATTAAAAAGAGAGCATCAACTCTATATTGTCTATCACTTAATGAGTTGCATACAATTAATTTCACCTGTTTAACGAAGCTGTCAATAGTTTTAAAGGTACAATTTCTGGAAAGAAGAATTATTGTGTATCCCCGCAATCCAATACTTCTTGATTTCAGGCAAAACATGTATTAAACACTTTCAAGGACGATGTGTGTTAGCTTCCCCCAGTGCCCTTGTACAGGATGTTCATTGTCTCAGAGAACATTTTTTCCTCATGTTAGTCTCTAAGGGCTAATGTTTCAGGTTGACCTCCCTCAAAACCCTAAGCATCTCCTTCACACTCCATAGACTGATTTACTGGATTAACTCTGTTTTATGAAGTGAGAACACACACACACACATTTTAACACAATGGTACTACAAGGGTCAAAAGTAGTCTTGGTACACTCTTAGTAAAATGCACTTCTTTATTTCTTTGTAAAGTTAAACTTCTCATTTATTATTTCATAACTATCAGAAAAGCAACAACCAGTAATAATGACTAGTATTACAAAAACAGAAACTTAACAGGGTCTCAGTAATTACCTGAAAATGTATGGAGCATTATAATGCTGCTTTAAGCTGCATTATGGAGAACTGGTATTTCTTGCTCCGGACCCCCCCTCCCCCCCATTGTTGAAGAAGTGGAATGTTTTCATGCATTTCAGATATGATTTTTATTTAATATTTAAGATGCACATGGACATGGTAGAGTCACATTACACGTTTATATATTTAGTTCTAGTGAGCATTTTTCTACTCGCTTCTCCAGAGTTACATAGTGCAATTAGCAGTGTGCCGAGCCCAGATTAGCAGCAATAGAGACACTATTCTCCCTATCACAAGTTATCAGATCATCACACACACACATCATCATAATGATTCAACAGCCATCATTTTAGGGTAACCATACTATGTAATGTTGCTTTAAAAAATTTTAAAGTTAAAAATTTAGTGAGACAACAGTGTTCCTTTCCTTAATGTAGGTAAGAATTTGGTATGATATTTAACTTAGCATTTTACAATGATGACTAGTATAACGCAACCAGTAATGACGATAACTAGTATTGCAAAAATGGAAACTTAAAAACAGAAAATTATCCTAGTAATAAACTTAAAACTTAAGTTTAAAAATTAAGACGAGTAAAAGTATTCCGATATTAGTGGGACAGTTGTGTCTCTGTCCTTTATGTAGGTTAGTATTTACTGTGATATTTAGCTCAGTATTTTGTTGCACACCCTTTCTTGCCAACAGCTTGAAATCTTCTAGGCATGGAGTGCATGGGATTAACACATCTGATGCTCAGCCAGGTTTGTTGGATTTCTTGGCCAGATTGTCACAGGTTTGTTTGATTTCTTGGCCAGATTGTCAACACTTCCCATCTCCTTCCACAAATTCATTTCACATTCAATTTCTTTAATTGTCAGTATAATATTTCTTCTTGGGATGTTGAACATGTCAACACGATTACCATAATACATTAACCAATTAAATCATTATTTAAAAAACAAAAACAAATGGTGATAGTTACCCCTGTGCTACTTTCAAGACACATATTTAACAAACATTCTGTGTTAAGAAGCCCTGATAATAAAATAGCACACAGTCACTTCAGCGATAGATGACTCCAGAACATTTAAACCAAAGTTCAGAGTCTGATTTTCCTCCACCTTCATCCAGTATTACCACTTAGCAGAGGAACGCACCTACCACAGATGTATCACACTGGAGGAGCAGCAGAAGTGCAAACTGTCATATAGAAATGTGCCAAAAGCTGCACAGAGTGAGCAGTAAGCGACCCCTTGCACAGCCAGAAGAGGATTCACACCTTCACAGATAAACCCTTTCCTTTTTTCTAATGCTCCACCTCAGTAACATGCTCTCGAGCCATTTCTCTGAAGATCCTGAAAGTGCTTTATGAAGTCTAGAGTGTGAACAAGCAAAGGAGGACACTGAAAAGTGCCATCTTTAACATTATGGTGTATTTCTGAATAATTCATAGTAAGATCAGACAACCATAGAAATGAGGGGTGTATGTGAAAGCAAGCATTTAATTCAGTGCTGGGTTCATTGCATTTTCTGTGGTTTATAGGCATGGCTTTCCTCTGTAGAATTACTTTTCAAAGGCTAGGTCTAGTATATTTGTATGACCTGGTATGACCTCCCACTGGACACAGTCTTGCTGTAAACAGATGAGAAAAGTGGCAAGATTCCGTCATAGCTATTACTTGTGTTTTTTTTTTGTTTGTTTTTTTTTTACAGGATCATAATGTGTGTATTTGTATACTAAAAGCAGTCTATATATATATATATATATATATATATATATATATATATATATATATATATATATATATATATATACACTGGTAGGGGTACACTGCACACCACAGGGCCTAAATGGGACCCATGTGAGATTAAGGTGGGCTGTTTGGAAAGCCCAACTGGGTTCCAGTAAAAATACATGTACAAACTTACTTAGAGCCCACACCCATTTGGAACCCACCTAGCCCAAATTCCACTTCACATGAGCATGTTGGCTGGGATGGAAAAGCATGCTGACACAAAAAACAGGGATTGTCTCTTCTCACATGCAATAAATAAGACTATAATGCAGTTTTCCCACATTTCAGTGTGATATCAAGTTTACCTTACAGTAGCTTTCTCAATTTCTAAATCAGTCAGAAATGGACAGTAAAAGGTCCTTTAAAAAGTCAATCCCAATTCACTGACCCACAGCTTGACACACAACAGCTTCATGCCTTCAAAATGCAAGTCAATGTCATAGAGAAAATAAAATAAATTAACTAGTAAACAGAATCTCAACTGCACTCAGGTGTACACAAAACACTCATTAAAGTCGACTGGCAGATAGCCTCGTATTGAGCTTGTAAAGAGTTTTCAATGGAAAATCATCATTAACTGTGTGATTTATTCAAAGTCTTTGGTGTGGCTTATATTTTCTGATCATTACGCTCCCAACTGAGTAATTGCAAACATTTGTGGCTTGCAGGTGACTTTCATCAGTCGAAACCAAGGCTCATCAGCATTCTTCTAGATGTTCCTCCTGAGAATTAGACAGCAAAGTTAACCTTAATGCACTTCATTTCTTTATTTCCTACCATCTCTTACCAAAGGCTTGCTAATAATAGCCAGCAGCCACAGCAGCAAACATTCAGAAATGTCACATTTCATAGATGAAAGATAAAAGGGTGGATTTATTTATATGCATGACAATATTTATATATTTTAGTGCTGTTGCTATTTTTCGCTTTCACAGTCCATCTGATGCAGTCAGAGGCAGGCAGTCGTTGCCTTGGGCACGCTGGTCTTTGCCGCTCCGACACCTGACGGGCTGGCAGGCTCCACCTGAGCCCTGTGGGAACACCTGACCCCACTCGGCTTCTCCCACAGGCCTGACATGATACATGCAACAACCAGCTGCATCCGAGGGGGGCAAACTCTCACATCAATACCGACATGACAGTCCTGTCATGGCACATGGCCTTGCGACAGAATGAAGCAGGTTTCACCACTACAACTGGTCTGACTGTGGTAACGATTTAGACGAAGGTGGGTCGCAAAAGCCTAGATCACACATCTATTAAATCTAGTACCTAACAGCTGACCAGAATCAGGTGTATTTGACCAGAAAAAAATGTGTTGGATACCAGCCTGGCAGGACTGGAATGGATGAGCCTTACTCTGGGATAAGACTTCATAACACCCTTTGAACATGGCTTCCTCTGTAAGAACGTCCATAATACATTTATTCAGCATGTATGCCATCTGAGATATACATGTGAAGCAGTATCGCTTGTCATTGCATAAAAGATGCCAATCATAAGCAGAGTTTACAGCATGACCAAACAAAAATGTTAAGTCCAAAGTAAAAATGCCTTGTCATGTAAAAAACAGGAAAGACATGTCACATAAGCTAAACACATCAATTATTGACTTAAACCATAAGAAGTGCAGCCATGTGTACTCTTTTATATGCAATGTGTCTGTCATTGTGTCGGCTTCATGCACGGTTTATGTCGTCTTGTACCAGAGCATGTATAAAGCGGCGAGACATTAGCTGCTGCACCTGTCAGCATGTCATCACCTGGTCTATTCAAAAATAGCTCAACTGTATTTTTAGCTTTGCTTAAAAGCTGCCGCGTGCACAAAGCACTTTAGACAATTTACAGACTTCCCTTTGAGCCGACGTAGAATGAAAGGAGACGGGAGCCCTTTAAAGTCTGCCCAAATGCAGGGTAGAAAAATGGAGGGAACAGAATAAGGATGAACAAAAAGAAAAACACATTTGTGAAGCATGAACGATGTGAGGAGTGGTGACAGTGTCTCACTGGCTTTTTCCTCCCAACGGGATGTACAGGAGTAAAAGACGTCATAGCATTAAGCACATTTATTTTAAAACATGTCAGCAACGAGACAAGCTAGACAAGCGTCAAAACATATACCGGTGTTACACTTAAACACATACCAGTGCTCTGTAATATAATGACATATGCATTTTGAAACCTAATTCTGAAACGCTATTCTGGCTTAGACTAACTTATGTGAACTTCAGCTAAATATTTCTACAAAATAAATGGCCTACATATATTTAATTGACAGGATCTAGTAAGTCACTAAATGAATATCCTATATTTTCTTCTATTAATTATTTTTTCTGTGAAATCCATTTATCCGGTTGAAGTGGTTTTACTCACCTAAAACATAAAATAAAAAACCTTTGTACAAATAGTAATGCAACTACTTTTTTGTATCCATCCCCTGACATACCTTTTATCGGAGTTGCTTGGAGTGTTCTTTTGTCTTCATGGTGTATTTGTAGCCAGATTAATACTGATTAACCCGTGACCTTCCACACAGTTCTCTTTTTATTGCAATACCTTGGGACAGATTTACTCCACTGCACTCCAATGCAGTGATCTCCATTTCACGAACTGTGACTAGCACCAATTGCCTGGACCTCTGTTGAGGTCAGTCACGTATTTTACATGATACATTTTTATTTAATTGACATTTTTAGAAATGTGTTTTTTTTATTTGTCAAAAAAGTGTAGTTATATTGACAATGATTCCATTTATGAAAGCACTAAAAGGGGACATCATCAATGGGGATGAATACTTTTTATTGACAAGGGGGTGAATACTTTTGATAAAGTGGGGCCAAAAGCATTTTTACATTTTCCAACCCTTTCTATTTTCTACTATGAGTCCCAACTGCGTACTAATGACTAATACTAACTAGTTGTTCAGTATGAGGCACACATAAATGTGTCAACGATGAGTATACTCAAATATCCAGGATGCATACTCAGAACCAATCAGGATTTGAGAGTGGTTACGATGGACACTATCCCACAATGCAATGTGAAATGGAAAGTGAGGAGCTACTCACATTTGAAACAATTATTAGAAAAAATGTACAGTGGCTACAGCAGCTGGAGAACTTGCAGTGAAAAAAACAGGAGATTATTAGCATCTATAGATATAGATATGGATATAGATAATATATTATTATATAACTATGTATAATGTGTCTTCTAATTTTATCATTTAGTATGTTTTAGGTATTAATTTATCTTATTTTTCTTTGTTGATTTTTGTAGATGTATGTATATTTTCAAGCATGTTTAATACAAATCTCCTTCATTCATTTATAATATAATCTAAACTGTACATTTAACTTATGTATATGACTGTATATGTATATGTAAATAACTTGCAGTGACATTTGTTGGACTAGCAATACCTCATTACTTCCTGTTAGTACAAAACGGGTTAGTATGTTAGTGTGTTAATCATTTGTAAACTAAACTGGCAAACTCTATTAAGATTAGTATATAATATAAACCTAGTATTATTGTGGGCAATTAGTATGCAATTTGAAACTTTGACAGTATTTCCATAGCACAGTATATCTTCAGTATATATCTTCAAAATATATCTTCAAGTAATGTTCAGAACATGTCTGGAAACTTGAAAATTGGATATTTCAGGAGGAAAAAACTGAACTACATCTGTCATCAGCTTGAGACATCCAGGACCTCAAGAGCAGACAAAGTCAACAGGATAGAGGATGTTTTGGGGTGATGGGGAAGGATAGAAATAGATGAATTAGAGAAAATAACTCCACCAGAATGGAGGACCTGAGAGAAGCAGAAATGGTTGTCCTTCATACAAACTTTTTACAATGTGTGGCAGAGAAAGTAAAAGAAAAATGAGAAAATGTGATTTTAAGATATTGAGAACAAGAAGGTGAGAGAGCTATGAGCAAAAACCAGATAAGAATGAATGAAAGATTCTGATATGGTCTGTACAGAGTGAAGGCTATAGTAATGAGAGCAGTAAAGAATGGTTGATGGGGAGGAGCTGAGACATACAGTGTAGTAAGAGAGGGAGAGAGAGAGAGAGAGAGAGAGAGAGAGAGAGAGAGAGAGAGAGTGATAGTGAGGAGGGAGGGAGATATGTGAGGGAGGATAAATCCGTACAGCATCATGATTAGGGCTCAGAAGGCTTTGTGGTGCCATGGCATGGAGAGCAGCATGCATGAGTGCACCTTTACATCTCTGACAGGCCACTGAAGCACGTCCACCACGGAAGCCGGACACATACAGAAAACTTCACAACCTGCTGCTTTGTTTATGGATTTCCACCGCTGCTTCTAGAACTGCTTCTGAGACTGAGCCACTGGAGTCATAGCTCTGGGGAAAGGTGCACCACAATGACTTTAGGACAAGATACAAGAAAATTTCTTGGATTTTCAGAAGAAATTACAAATTCATGGTAAACGAACAAAAGGTAAACTTGTTTATCCAAAAAAAACTTCACAACCATCAGAACAGACAGCAGAATCTGCAGTGCAAGAGGTCAGGTTCTGGGTCTTCTCTCATTCTCATCATCTTTTTCAATCAGCTGCTGCATTTTTTTCTTTTTTCAGCCTCCTTGTCATTTTATCATTATTCCTCAATGTTCCTCAAGGCTGGACAAGTAGGTTGTTTGCAGTGAAGCAGATAGTGGCTATGGATTAAGAAGCTGATTGAAGATGAAGGTTTAACACGTGAGTTTACACACATTTTCTTTTCATATGCACACACACACACACCGACACACACACACACAAAATCATTCAAAACATACAGTATAGTAAAGTCCATACAGTGGCACACTTTTAGGCACACCATTCAACACCACCCCCCTATCTCTAGCATATAAACATTGTTCCAACGACTACATTGTGATAATCAGGCTCGTGTAAGCTCTAAGAATACAATCTGACACACATTCACAAATTCAGTTTCACTCTCTTTCACACATACACGCTCATACACACTTCTGGCAGGGAATTTCCATGCTCAGCTCTGCTCAGTTCCCCACCTGCACTCACACCTTTTCCCAGTCAGAAATCGCAGCTGCAATCCTCCAGATGCCTCGCACTGCCGTCACGAGGCAGTAAAGCTGCCAACAGCATCACTCCTTGTTTTGGGACACTTCTCTCACCTTCTCTCGTCCTTTTTTTCTCATCTGCCTACCATCACCAGACGCGACCTGACCCTCCATGCCAAGGATGTAGGCATGCCAGTGGCATCACCCCTGCTATTCCACGAGCGCTAGACTCACACAAGTGCTGAGAGGAGGAGAAAGGGGAAGAGTGCTAAAGTAAGTGAGGCAGAGGGAGAGGGAGAGGGAGTGAGAGAGAGAGAGAGGCCAAAGGAGGAGGACACGAAGGAGGGGAGACGGAGAAAGGGGACAGCCGAGACGTGCAGTCAAAGAATGAACTGCTCGAGGTCAGGCTCGGATGCATCCAACCGGCACAGGTAAGAAAACTCTCTGATTCTCTGTCTAGGACATGAAAACCAACGCAGCGACCCTAGCTCTTTATTTGGGATGGCCTGGCTGGATCCAATCTATTTCATTTGTCACTATTCTACCTGTTGTTTGCACAGAGAGAGAGAGATGTTATGATTTTTGGGTTTCACAGGAGACGCCTGCAGGGCTGAGCCTTTTGTGGTTAACAGGTGTGCTGCTGTCTGCCAGCTTGTAGTTCAATCAGTAATACCGTTCCTGAAAAGAGGGGAAAAGCAAATCAGTCTGTGGACTCTTAATTAAGCAGAATGTCGCTTACATGTGGTGTGTGATAGGCAATGATATTCACATTTAAACTCCAGACATGCTATTTGCAAGCAGTCAGTGCATGACCATTAATGTCAATGCCACTGATTTTGGGCTCTACAGATACTTTGCTATTTGAGTGACAAATATCTGTCAATATTTAAACAGAGTCAGTCTTGTGTATCTGGAGCGTATCTTTTTGACTAAGGATTAGTTACAGTCAGAGAAAGTCCTGTGTGAAGGAATGCAATTAGAAAGAGGGAGGGGCAGCAGAGTGAGTGAGTTGGTTATGGCAAAAGCAGAGACATCATAACTATATTGGGCTTGTTTTGGGAAATATGTGCAAAGATTGTTCTGTAAACTCTTACTGTAAATATAGCAGAGAACCACAGACAGATGTAATGCAAGCCCACCCAAGAAATGGCACTGACAACATTATAATAATCTAGTTTTTTTTAGCAAGCACGGAGGCTAACCTAGTAAATCAACCAAGGTCATAGGAGAGAAGAAGGAGAGTCTGCCAATTCACTCAGTGATTCCTCCAGATGTATTAATTTCTTAGGGAAAACCTGAGACCACATTAAATAATGGTTGCATTTACATACTGTATTTAAAGATGTGACGCACAGTTGAATAGTGTGCATGCGCATCTCTAAACAAGTGAGAAGGTATATGAGTTTGTGCATGCATCCTGGTCATTTTGTTTTGTGTGTGTGTGTGTGTGTGTGTGTGTGTGAACACAGCAAGTCTTGAGTGTCAGGGGACCTTTATTTTCACCAGATGCCCCTCTCAGCTTTCCCCCAGAGGAGACGCAGCACAATATTATAATCAGTTAATGTCCACTCACAAATGTGTGGAGTGTGTGTAATGTATCATAGTTAGTGCCCGCTTACATGCTTACTGCCATACAGCTAATAAATGATGATGACAACTGTAATACTAACACACAGGGTAGACTTGTTTATTCTCATTGCATAGGAATGTTATTATCCACTTGTCTAAGTGTGACTTTTTGAAGCACCAAGTTGCCTGCATGCACTGGTTTTGCACTGGCTTTTAATGGCTAATTAAGGGGTCAAAGCATGGTGTTTTTTACTGGATGTGTTGTCTAAGCAGAGTCTTAGCCATTTAGACATTACATGTCATTTAGACATTACATGTCTAAATGGAAAAAGGGTTCTGAAGTTGCTGTATGAGTGTGAATGAACTCACCTTGGATAGTTGTTAAAAATGTATACGTGAAAAGGAACAGCTTTTGGGCGGAATATTAAGGGACCAGAGTAAGTGTGACCTGTTTTTGAATGATGGAAGTGATCCAGAAATGATTCTGGCACCATGGCAGTTCATGTAATAATGTCTGAATGTGTGGTATGTTTTGTGTACACATTTCAAAGGCTATGGTAAAGAACCTTGACCAACTTATAGAAACAACAATTGCATCTATAGCAAGGGTGTGCAGTAGACTGATGTGTATGATGCCAGTAAGTGTGTAGCTGCTCAGTCTATGGCTAAAGCAACCAGTGACATCTGCATGGTGGTATTCTACCATGACCTTAGTGACCATGGCTTAAAAGGGGTCTTATCTCGATCTCTCTCCCTTTCAATGTGATTGCAGTCCAATAGCATCCAGGACAGTTTATATCCCATGCCAAGCAGACCAATCAATCATACAAAACCACATTACATTTCACTGGGGACAGGCTTAACTCATGCAAAAATCAGCCTGATAAATACAGTCTTTGGCTGTATTTGTTTATGTGTCATGCACTTGGGGGAAATCATTAAAGAACAGCACTAAAACCCCAACTGTAATTCACTTTCATTAAGCATTTCCCTATTGGAAACAGATGCATCCAACAGAACTGCGATGCTCAACGCAAAGAAGAGGCTAAATCTATCATTGCTCAACACTCTAGAAACACATGTGCTGACAGACCCAGTGAGATGTTAATTTGGTGCTAATGTAACACATCATCTCTCTCAGCTCTACTTGTCTAACTCCATCTGGCCAGCACAAGAGAGACCACCAACTACTTTTTACTGCTCTGGTCAAGTTTGAAAAGTTTCGAAAATATGTCTGTGTAACCTATTGTTCCTTAAGGAATCTATTGCACACCTTGATTCAGAAGTGGCACAGATTGTAATTTAGATTCTCCAACTTTGTAGAGTTGTTACAGTCTACAGAAGAGCTATGAATTACTAAAAGGTGGCAAAAGGGTAGTTAGGCTATGAGCAAATGTCTGCAGTGTAAAGGGTAAGCAGAAAATATTCACTTTCATGCGAGAGAGCTTTACTAATATAATAATATTTTCTACAGTATTATGTTAACACTCTTGTTTTGATTTAGACAAAACCTGTAGTTACTTCATGATTTTGGATTACTATAGTTACTATACTCTAGTTCACAACTCGAGTTTTACTCCCATTACTACACACTACAGGATTACTACAGGATTTCTAGTTTATTATAGTTAATATATTCCAGTTTAACCTCAGAATGTCTAGAAATAGTATAGTAACTGTAGTAACTATGCAATAGTTTACTATATAATGTATATATTTATTATTGTTACTATACTATATTTCACTTTAAGATTGTTTACTTTAAAAGTTTACTCTTATTAAAGTTATTATACTATAGTTTACTATAGGATTTCTTACTATGAGTAGTTATTATACTCTATTGTACTAGAGAATTGATTTTTGTTTACTGTAGTTACTTTGCAGACGTTTAATATAGGATTTCCTACAACAGTTACTCTACTACAGTTTACTATAGGATTTCTATTTCACTGTAGTCACAATTCAATACAATATTATTTTATTTATATTTTACTGAAGTTGTTATACTCCATTTTTGTACTATAAGATTTCCATTTTACCAAAGCTACTACTATAGTTTATTATAAGACACTGTACTGTTAAAAATTGTTTTTTTAATTTTACATTTTTAAATCACTAGTAACTAAACAGTACTATTGAATATCTTCATTACTACTATGTAGCTATATAAATAGTATAATGGATTAATAAAAAGATAATACTACAGAAATGTGACAATGAAGCAAAAATACTTTATTTTTTTGTGGCACAATAGAAATCAGAACTATGTAAAGTTTCTAATTATATTGCTATAGATCTTTTTTTTAGGATCTTCAACCCAAATATTAGGTTTCTGAAGTCCTATTGACGTGATAATGGATGTTCTAATTATGTATACATTTCTTTATGTTGAGAACACATCCACTGACACAAAATGAAACATTTTTTCCTCCACTTTATTGAATTATACGTTGTGTGAGCAGCTGGCACCCACAGCTGGTGTTGTAGCATGACATTGTCTGTACCAGTGGTTATTTATATAGGGATTATAGTGTGTGATGGGTCATGTTGCTGTGTTATGCCGTGCATCCACAGAAGTATGAACATCAGACAGAGGCATGACGCTGGTTTTTTGCTGTCTGAGTGCACCCGTCTTTCTACCACAGCATCCTCCTCTCTGACATCTGTGTTGCCAGTCTGTTAACTGATAGGCAGAGTAAAAGAGAGGAGGGCAATCACAAAGTAAAAAAAGTGTAAATATATTCATGCTCAGTATAGCCCAGCCAGCCTCAGGCTGAAATAGTGCTGTTAAGCCTACATGTACTGCAAGCTTAAACAAATGTTCTATGGCCTTTTAGTGTTACAAACGGTTGGATTGTATTTTGGACATGTTTGGTTTTCTTTTTATGCAACATTTCATCATAAATGGATATGGATGAATGGTTTTCATGGAATGAAATTGTGTCACATTAATAAACATTTTTGTAGTGGTAGATGTAAACATTGTCCAAATTAAATAATGTACAATTTACTCCCCAGTTCATGCAATCCATATATTTCAAATAAATAAAAACAGCCTGTTTTGAATGAACAGTTTCTGTGATGTCCCAATACCCATTCATGTTGGAATTTTAAACTAAATTCTAAAAGGATAGAGATGGGAAAACCTTGTTTAAAGTTAATTGTGGTTGTTTATGTACCTAGTCAATAGAATGCATGGATAAAAGCTCATAACAAAGGCTATGAGCTGTTTAAAGAGAATTAGACTTATGTTTGAAATTTTATTAATATAAGGTTAGTTCTCCTTAATAACTTACCCCAGAGCAAACATGATCTCTGACAAGTGCTTCTATAAGTTAGAATGGGAGATGCTAGGCTAACACTGCTAACAAACACTGGATTTTCACCAATCTCATCTTTGTAAATGGCAAAAACTTTATTTATTTGTTTTAAAAGTAAATAATGAATAAAGTATTTATAGAAATGGCGTCGATACACTTTAGTTACATTTATAAGCTAAAACTGGAATAGTTACTAAAAATGTCTGCCATACCATTCAGCTATGCAGCCATATGATTTTTTGTGTGTGTGTGTGCAGAACAAGTACAAAGGTAGCAACATTAGCCTAGCATCTCCTGTTCTAAACTAAAGAGTCAAACCTAAGATAACAAAAATGTTTTGGCTGATCACCTACCTCTGGGCTAAGTGATAAATAATAATATAAATAAATAAACTAGACTGTTTATTACTGAACTATTGTTTTACTTGTTAAACACTTAATTATACAACAATTTAAAATTTTGATGAAATTTCCCTTTAACATCCAAGTTGTGAATGAAAGCTTGATTAAGGAATCATAGTTCTTAAATGATGCTGAGTAGATGGAAGAGACATGGTTTCATGTTTTTTTCTCATACAAGTGTCTCATCAGCAGAACAAATGCATTAGCTGTGTGATGTCCATTGTCCGGAGCACCTATGATCAAACACACATGAAAGTGTTCAGCTGAAAAGGGATCAGAGGAAATTAAATGGCAAACAAGAGAAGATCTCCACATCAACGGCATATCCAACGTGCTGAAAATGAGAACCGTATGAATATATTAACCTCAGCCACACGTGTGTGTGTGTGTGGATGCAGGTGTCTCACTGACTACATGTGGATCTACTGTAAGCAAACAAACACAAAAGAAGCAAGCACATGGTTTACTGAGTGGCAAGCCACACTCCACCACGTCTTTACCTCATCTCCCACTAGAGGGAGATTTTCTGTTTCTCACACTACATCTAAAAAAAGATCACATTTTTTACAGTAAATGAAATGCATGGTTTGTTGGAAATTTGTAGTTGTCCTGTTCGCATTTGCATAATTATTAATGAGGCTCTTTGTGATGTTCGTACATATGTAAAGGCAAAACACTCACTGGCTATTGTTTTTACTTATTTACTCATCTTTCAAATGCTGTAGACGCAATTAGCCGTTGTATACACTTAAAAAGGGCTATTGAACGATGAAGAGTAATGAAATAATTGAAAGAATGAAAGAATAATTGGTAAACATGTCATGATGAATTGACATGAAACATTTTAATTGTTGCTTCATACTGTGCATATATAGACTTTGGCAGCAAATCCTTAAGGTCCAGTAGGTTTGGGCCTCCACTTAAATTCTTTTGTGTTGACATTTTTCCTGCTTTCAACGCATTTCTTCGATTTCAAAAGCTTCAGTTTGTGTTTTTCAAGTACTCTGTGTTTTTTTTTGTTTAGGTATATTTGAAATTCTAAACATATGAAACCTATGAAATCTATTTGAAGAAGCCATTCTCTTTTTAGCTTCAGATTTTTAACAGATGGCTTGACATTTGCATGCAGAAATGGCTTGAATCTTTGCTTCACACATGCAATATTGCCAATGCCACTGGTGGCAACATAACCCCTTTCCTTTACAGTTGTCAAGGTGTTCATGTTCATAGAGTGTTTTTTATCCAAACATTCATTTACAGGTTACTTTTATGCAGGTTTTTGGCAGTCAAAGGGAAATTTTAGATATTTGCCTCTTTTTGGCTTTTCTAGACCTCCACAGTTCTCCTGACCTGCAGTGTCTCAATAGCACTCCTCACTGTAGAAATCTAGAAATCTGCTGAACTTAAAGCACTCCATTGCTGCTTAGATGAGCTCAATGTTGCTGAGTGTTAGTACAAGCTTTACAGAGTCAGAGAACTCATAAAGCTTGAAAAGTTATGAATCCTGGAACCTTACTTTTTGAGGAACGTTTAGATCATATAAAGAGTGAGAAAAAAAATATTAAACCAATATCAGAACTGTAAATTATATAGTAAACAAAGAGAGCATGTTAGGCTTAGCGTGGCTTAAAACTCAGTTCAGGTTACTAATTGAAATTACAGACATCTTGATCCTCAGATGAATTGGAGAAGGAGTTCTAATGGTCTGTGCCTGAGGTTCTTCTTGGCAAGCACGCTTTTGTTTTGTTGCTCTGTTGAGCTGAGCATACATCATTCTGCCTCCTCAACCATCTGCTTCATCTCAACTGGAAACATCTTGTGATCTCACACTAGATGAGGATGTGTTAATATTGGTGACCACAGTTACATTTATTCTTGTCGTGGTGGTTCTCATTACTGAGTATGATATCACAAAACTGTTAACTGGCATAGATATATATCACCCCGAATAATTTAACTGCATGTTGTAGCTGCTCTGATAGCTTAATAGGTTGTGTGGTTGCACTTGTAAAATCTTGGCATGGATGGATGAGAGTAACCTTTAAGATTCTAAATCAGGCGCATCTCATTAGGCTGTGATGCTGTTTGCCCTCACACTTGAAAATGCGGCACTTCTGCGATGCATACTACTGCAGACTCTGAGAAAGTGCCATTCCTCTACTGCTACTCCACTGGAACTTGATCATTTTCCAATGAATAACACCGACATATTCTCCTTCTGCTAATAGCATTTCAAGTCAAAACAGTAAAGTCTCAGCAGTCATTACAAATTTGTATGAAATGAACAAAAAAGTGTCATACCATTAAACACATAGACCTAAGGCAGACCTAATGGAGTTCAGATTTTATGACCATTCAGACATGAAAAACCTTTTTGCCACCTGGTTTCTTAAGATTCCTCCAGGGCTTTGCACACTCTAAACGATCAGGCCACACAAGGTCAGATGGATTTTGCTTGGGTTTTAGCTCTAATATTACTGGACCACTGAACCAGGCCCTGATCCCCAAATTGGGTTCTTTTGTATGATATTTTTTATGAAAATAATAAAATGCCAAGTATAGGCAGGACTGCTAAACCTGCATAAGTCTGTTTTAAGTGTGTAGGTCTGTGGCATCAAATTTTATATTGTTAGATAAAATGGAGATACATTTTATACATTAGCAAACAAGACATATTATATCACAAATAAAATGCTCAGTAAAATGACTGCATTACTTTAAAAAAAATAAAAACAAATGGAATTTAACTCTGGACTGGTTATATTAACTTCGTAATGTTACCTATATAAACTATCAGTTCACCAGGCCTAGAAACATGCCAGCATACCCTATTGTCCTGTTGTAGACCTGAACTTACATCAGATCCCTGAACTCTTTTACGGACGAGAATGACAAAGGACAATGTTGCAATATCACTGTGTATCTAATTCCTGGACACTTTCATTAACATTTTCAGGGACAGAGTGCACCTCATTTCCAAAGTAAAGACAGAAGTGTGACACACTTACCTTTTGTTCCAAATAAAAGAACCCAAACATCACCCAGAATCACAAGATTATCACTAAAAGTCATCACATCTTTCATTTTTCCATGGTTCAGATCAGCAACTGCCCACCCACACAAAGTCATCTGCCTCACTCTCTCATCTGCTGAATATTTTTATGAATTCAAGGTACACTGACCCCTCCCAACCAGGACACCACCTGCTTCATAACCATCCCCACAGAAAGCATTTTAAATCCATCCAAATAAAAACAGCATGCAGCTGAACAGCACTTTTTCTCCTAGTGGTAAAGAAGCTGTGATCAACCCCAGGGCCACTGCACATCAATGTTCTCCCAAGCGTAATTTGTAGCTTCTTTGGAAGTTATCATTTCTTTACTACACTTGGGTAATCAATACAGTTCACATGAGAAATGGTGTTGTATACATATTCATTACTGAAATTAGGAGTTATCTGCTTTCCAGCATTACTTCCATACAGTGTACAGGGCATGCCATGGTACTAGCTATTGGATCATAGCCCTCTGTCTTTTTTTTAGTGCCAAGTAAGATCCTTTGTTGGCAAATCCTAAATACATTGTATTTTGCATTTAGTGGTTTAGAAAAAAGGGCATGCACATAGTTTCAGATCAGCTTACAAAATTTTACATGAGGCAAAAGAAATATGAGGGAATGTTTTTGAAGAAAACAATTTTTACCCATGTGAAAGAGTCACTTTTACTGGCAACAGTGCTTCCCATAATTGGAATTCAGTCTTTGACATTGTTGTGGAGGACATTTGGTAGGGCATCCACGTCTGAGAACATTCACCACTGTTTCAAGTTTTCTCCATTTAAAGATAATGGCCCTTACTGTGGTTCGCTGAAGTACCAGAGTCTTAAAATGACTTTGTAAGTCCTCCAGACTGATATATCTCAGTACTTTCTTTTTCATCCCTTCCAGAACTTTTTCATCTTGGCATGAAATGCTGCTTTTAGCCTACTTCACATTGCTGGAAAGGTTCTGTTGATATGTTTTAAAGCTCAACAGGCACTAAACAAGGGGTTTGGAAATATTATCTATATTTCTATGTATGTCAACCAAATGTTGAGTATGTCAACCAAATGACCATTGGAGGTGTACTGACCACTGAACACCAGGGACCTGTCTGTTATATTAGAAATCTGACCCAGTCCTGTAATAGGCCACTGTAGATAAAGATAATAAATATTTTTAACTTCACCTGTCAGCGGTATTAATGTAATGGCTGATCGGTGGATGTGTGAATGTCTGTGCGTGTGATCTTGGCTATAACTAATCCAAAAATGTCCATTAGTTAGTATCTGCAGGTCGCTATACCACTATAATGGGGAGCTTTAACCCCCCATAAGTGTCCTATAGTGCCATAAATAAATATATGTCATTATTATTTAAAACACTATCTGTTGTATTATCTATCTATCTAATATTATCTGTTTTTACTGTAAAGAATCACAAGCAACAGACATTTTAGGGTTTCATTTATCCTCAGGGAGGCCTGCCCAAGACCCAGGCCCCACATAAGGGTTAAGCCCCCCTTCCATGAATCTGTAGTGACACTCCAAGGTATTTGGAACATTTAGGAATGGCACTTTAGATAACAAGTGACAAATAGAGCACAGAATAAGAGAGAAAAAAAAACAGATCATGGCTTGTAAATTTCTCCATAGGTGGCTATGCCACAGACTGACACCATCTGTGGGTTAGAGGAGTCAAAGAGTGGTCACTGGGTAGTGTTGAGAGAGCACAGTTTAGCTGCAAAGACCTCGCTGGGCTCTCAGTATGTTTCTTCCTCAGACTGCTAATGGCCTGTTGTGTCTCACACACATACACATGCTGAGGCCAAAGCACATGCAATAAAGGATTACGAGTCACAGAAATAGCCTTTCGTAATACGCCCCTATTTCCCCTTATTTATGTGACATTACAGTGCAGTGGATAATGTTGAGTAATAAGGTATTTATCATGGAATTCGTTTTCTGACTGTATTTATTTTCTCTCTCTTTCTCTCTCTCTCTCTCTCTCTCTCTCTCTCTCTCACTCTCACTCTCACTCTCACTCTCACTCTCACTCTCACTCACTTTCTTTCCCTCCCTCTCCCCCTAGATTGTAGGTGGCTGAAATGGCCATGCCCCGGGGGCGTTTGAGTCCCTCTCTCCAGCTCCTTCTGTTCCTCCTCCTGCTGCTCAGTGCCACGCCGCACTGCCATAGCCGTCCGTTCTTTGGCCCACCTACAGTTAATGTGGCAGTTGTATTCAGTGGCTCTGCCCACCAGGGTGAGATAAAGGGTCGTCTGAGCAGAGAGAACTTCCTGGACCTGCCCTTGGATGTGAACCCAGTCACCGTGCTAGTGAATGATACCAACCCAAGTGCACTGCTTATACGCCTTTGTCAGACTATGGCTAATGAGAACCTTCACGGGGTGGTCTTCGAGGACGACGTTGATTCAGAGGCCGTGGCTCAGATCCTAGATTTCATCTCCTCACAGACATCCATTCCCATAGTGGGCATCAATGGAGGCTCTGCTCTGGTCATTCCTCACAAGGTAATTCTTCTAGTCAGGTCAGGCAAACTTACACTCCTAACAAAAGACCTTCCCAAATGGTTCTTGGCTCAGATGTATAATTCTAGGAAAAACCTTTACTAGAAATATGAAGAAATGTCTCCATATCACACTTCACAAGTCTATAAAAACATTTCTCTAAAGTCAACCAAGGGAACAGGTTTTTAACAATTTTTTTGGCTAAGCATAACTGCCATTCCAGAACACACTAGTTAGCCATAACATTAATACCACCTCATGTGGATAAGGCTTCATAGTTGAATGAGGAGGGTACACAAAGCTTAGTATCAGGTTTATGAAGCCTCTGCTGACTTCTGATTTGCCTGGTCTTGACCAAATCAAGCATGCAAGGAGTAATTCAGTCAGTATGAATTTGTGCCATCCATCTACATGCCATCTACAGTATGATATATATGGGGTGTGTAATTGAGATGTTCTGATGTTCACATTGTATGCAGAACTGATTAGGCTTCACGCACCTGTCAGTAATGTCATGGGGTATTGTGGCACATCAGCACAAACGTAGCAACTTTGTGTCCTCTGTGCTCCCATCAAAATGTGTCTATTTCTGTCAGGCAGCTGCAACTTTATATGTGCCCTATTTCCTGTCAACTTCTTATTTGTGGATATGTTGTAAAAAAAAAATAACAGGGACAAAATATTGATAATAAATAACCATAACCTTTTTGAAGCTGATCTGAATCTTAAGCAGTCCCAAACAGACCCAAAACATATTCATTAGAATGCAACACCACACATTTTGATTTGAAACATTGAGTCCAGACCTAATCAATGTTATCTGCGTTTTCGCAGTGCCATTTTCCCAGCGTGTTAGAGAAACAGTCAAAGTCCAAATATAACTGTTGAGATTTGTGGTCTTTGAATCAATAGGTATTATGATGAATATCATAAGCACCCAGGAGGCCTGTGTCCCACTTTCTGCTGGCGATTGATTAATGTAAGGGACTGTCCTGAAGAAAAGGGCTAAAATTCAAAGGTAGCCTTCAATGGATGCAACTGCCACATCACAGGAAACATGATGAGTGCCTCCACAGATATGTAAAGACATTAAAGAATTTTGAATGACTGGTGGTGCTCCCACTGTTAAAAGGAAACATGGAAGTGCATGCTTTATTATTGACAGGGTTTAGAATAAAATGCAAAGCAGTAAAAGCATAATTTATTAGTTCCTCTGTGAAAGGTAACAGACATTAAAGCCATGATACCATCAGCAGGAGATAACCAACAAGTTACTAACTGATGTAGAATATATAATTATATAATATATAATTTTATGTAAGAACTTCAGGAATAATCATCAGAATTATCATTACATCACAGCAAATCACATCATCCCTCCTTAATCCAACATCCTGTAAATTCCATCTGTGCCTTGTTCATGTGTCTACAACAAGTCTTTGCAACCCTCCACCACCCCATCTCCTCTCTTTTAACCCTGTCATCTATCATTTTGTAGCCCTTAAATGCAATTTGTATGCTTATTTTGGCTCCTTATGATGGATTTATATGTTTCTATGTGTGCGTGTATGTGAAATGTCACAGGCAGGAAGAAAAAGGAATCAGGTACTGCAGGGGTGGAAATCTTGGCATGTTATGCAAATAGAGTGAAGAGAGATGTATATCTCTAAATGAGAAACAATAGATTCAGTGGGACCGATGAGTATCTTCAGTACTGGATAGAGAAGAGAGCAGTTTCCTGCCCAGCCATCATTTTTCAAACCCTCTTCTAGCTCCCTCTGTACATGTGAATGATGGAAGATAAGCCTGAATGAAGCATAAAAAGTTGGAACGAAAAGCCACAGAATATGCTTACATCTTCAATACTAGGGTATTTTTGGAGGGATATGCTGACAAATAAAAGTTCTTAATTGTATTCTAAAATATAAAAAAAAGTTACAGACTAGGCTAATTTCATTTTTTTCTAGGCTTTTAATGAATGTTGATTTTTTTTGAGAAAGTAGAGGTTTTGTGGTGTCTTTGTACTTGTTAGACAGTCGAGTCATTGGATTTGCATTGGAATGTAGCAGAAAAATCAAGAAAAATATGTTCTACACAAGATACGCAATTACTTTACACAATTACACTTAAAAGTGTGTGCATTTAGTGAAAGTAATAATATATTACAAACAGACTAAACTATTGTTTTAGTGGTCTTAGTGGGAAATTATGACTTTACACATGCCTCTCTTGAAAATGTCAAAAATCTAAATAAAAATTAAAATGTGTAATTGGCCAATAATTAAATGGTATACATATTATGCTACTAAGATGTAGTACAAATTATCCACTAATGTGTTGGTAAAACTTTTGACTTACTAAACCAACCGATTTTAATTTGAGATAAAATGTGCATGTTACCATACAATGCGTATAAATGTACTGTAGATTTAATGGACTATAGTAAAGCTCCCTCCCAGATTGAGGATTAAAACAATGAAGTCCTGTAATCTCATATGAGAAAAGCATAGCATTTAGATTACCACTAATATTCAATTCATTTATTAGAGCAGGCCAGTGACTGGGGTCAGAAACTCGCCCTAACTGCATCACAATCTGTTCAAAATCTGCTCTTTATTCAGCGCTACAACAAAACAGTAGTCACTAATGTACCCTACACATGGCAGTCCAGTGCCAGCATATAAACTGTTTCAGATTATGGTCATTCTGAAAGGTCTGCTGGAAAAAAGAAATGCTTCAGGATTCAAAAACATCTGGTATGGGATTGTCTTTTTTTTTTTTTAACCAAAGCCAGAGAATAAGGGGTAGTGCCAACATCTAGGTTAGGCTACTCTTGAATCCATAGCGAATAAATGTGGCACAAATATAACACACATTTTACGAGAAGACAATACTGTCCTTCTGGATTGAAGTTTAAAATAGTGCTTCCAATTCTCAAATGAGTATGATTGCCAAAGAAGGCTCTAGGTCTTGTTAGTCATGTGGGTTCAGTGCTTTCATTTCAACTAATTGGTGTCCTCTGAGTGTCAGCCTCTGTAGAGCTGCGCTTGGTGATCTTTTTTCTTTATTTCCTACAAGGAGGAAAAGTTGCACTGAAAGAAAAACACTGATTCCCAGAGCTCCTGACACTCAGAGCCCTTCCGTCTCTCACGGCTTGCCTACTTTAGGTAAGCTGCAGAAGTTATCTGAAGGACACTGGATCAGCCTATCAGGGTGAATGCAGGCTCCTGTCAGAAAGGAGTCTTGGGAAAGTGTCTCCAAGCCCCTGACACTCTCCACCTCTCCACCTATTTTCCTCATGTTGGCGCTTAATTAGGTGCCTCAATCTCCCTACTGTATTTTCAGCCACCTTGTGTGCTGTGAAGTCAAGTGCTGATGGCAGTGTAGGGCAAGAGGACGCTGTCTTATGAATCATAATTTAACAGGGTGCTCTATCAAACCACATCATTAAAATTAAGGTTCTTAACCCCATTTTTTAGTACTACTGTTGTTTGTAGGTTGGCAAAGATGTGAACATTTAGAAAAGTGATTTTATTGTGTTTAAATGCTACAAAATGTTGAATACTAAATTGTGGCAGTTTACAATTTATTTGAAGAAGCAACTTATTTAGCAGCTCAGCACAGTCACACATACAGAGCCAACAGTTTCCTATTATATATATTATAGAGCATATATCGGGAGTGTCATTCTAACCGAGCAGGAGCTCACATGATCACCTATTTGATTTAATTTAACACCAGTTGATTTAAACAAGTTATAATAATAATAATAATAATAATAAAAGTAATGCTAATGATATGGTAAAAAGTTTTATATATATATATATAACGCCTTTTAACCAAATCTGGCTGTGTATGAAAACCACACTGGCTTATTTTTCACGACTATACAATCGTCTTGATTGGATGTTTAGAACCATAAATGTTCCAAATTCTGGGAATAACATGATGTGTGCGGTTCTTATTGCACAACCAAATCTCATAGATACATAATCTTACTCATACTATCATAATCTCATACTCTTTAAAAAGCATCCACTGATGAACCAAATGTTTTTTTCACTTTACAGTATTTACAGTACATATTTCATAGTACACTATTTAAACAAAATGTCCTACAAAAGGTCCTTCGAGCGATGCCATAGACCACTTTTGTAAAAGAGTATAATGTCTGAAGTACAAAGAACATTTTAAAGATTTAAAAAGTCTTCACTTAATGCAGAGGTTCTTCATCAGTTTAAAGATTCTTCACACACTGACAAGTCTATTACAAACATGGTTCTTTCTGGAACCAACAGTTGTTCTTCATTGGCATCATTCGAAGAACCCTTTGTGTAGTTTTAAGAGAATATTACAGCATAGGATTAACAACTGAATAGTAAGACAAGGGCAGGCAATTATGTGTAGATGTGTTTTGTGTATATATTTGACCCAGCACGCATCTCTAAGTATGTGAATTTCCACAGTTGCAATGTCAAACAGCTTTTGAGATTAAATTGTAAATCTATTCAAAAGGATTACAGCAAAAAGAAAAATGGGTAAAAGCTAGGCAATAAATCAAGACACCTACTTGTGGCAATGCTACAGATAGGATCAATACTCCAGCAATTTATCTTTGTATTGTGAAGCCAGTCCTTGTGTTTCACACTACCAAAGTCTTCAAGGTTAATCTGTCTTACTGATGCAAGGATATACTTTGACTGAGTTACACTGCATACGCAGAAAACCCCCAGAAAAAAGAATGTGGTGGAATGAAGTCATTATGTTATGACTGGAAAATGTGGTTTCCCTCAAAGGAATTCATTTCATTGCTTTTTCTGAAGTGTACCTTGTGAAGTGAACAGTGCTTAAATGAAACATGACATAGTTCAAATATTTAAATTATTGTTAAATGACTCTCTTCTAAACAGTATAAATGGCCATTTTATAGTCATTCCTGCCAGAATGATGATAATGATGCCGCTTATATCTTAGGAATGGCTTTATCTGGGCTAGAGGTAGACATAACCTGTTGTAATGAATGGGTTGATGCAGGCTGCAAGAGTGACTTTATTGTGGTCAATCCAAAATTCAGGCAGGGGTCAAAATACAGGCAAGTAGATAAAGTGTGTAAATTCATGATCAGAGCCCAAAAAGAAACTATATAATAAACTATATAAATATAACCACTAGGTAACACAGCTTCTCATGTTAGGAACAAAGACCCCATTTACACCTGATCACATCATGCATCTTAAGTATCAGGATTATATATTTATGAGGAAAAGTCACATTCAACATACCCTAGACACATTTAAAACAATCAATCAAACCACTTCAGGAGGTCATCATGTTGCTAGATATCAAAATCTATCAAAATGTTATGTACATATAGTACAAATACTGGCGTACTAGATAAGGAAGATGTGTCTCCCTATGTAGTGTAGCTAGTGTTACATAGCAATGCAGTACCATAGGATTATGGTAGGTAGAGCTTAAGTTACTTACTGGTTTCTCCTTGTATAAAATCTGAAAAAATAAAGCTTTTAGCACCACTTTTCACACTTTGCTACATCTTCACAGATTGACTGTTTACCAGCTGAAAGATACAAGATGAAAAAGGTTCAGCCAGTAACGTTAGCAAGCTCAGGTAACAGACCACTAGCATATGTCTGTTTGTCTAAAGGACTGGGTGCCTTTCTCTGTGTACATTTCAACTACATATCCTCCAACTTATTGTAGCTTTCTGTGTTTATATGTTCCGTCGCTTTCTACAGGTAGAGAGGATATAAAGACATGAAAATGTACCAAAGATGGATTATTGTTCAAACTACTAAAAAAACAAATTCTGCTCAAAATCTCTATATTGACATCTAGAGGATATAATGGTTTGACCCTAATGCTTTACAGATCTACAGTAACAGGCAGTATTCAGGTTCTACAGTAAGAATGTATTTTATACAGTAGTAATGTTGTGAAAACTACAGAAATCTGTTACAGTGTACAGACAGAATATTGTAATACAATAGAGCATATTGTTTTCTTCACATATATACTTCATTAATACTGAATTCTTCAGTAAATACTAACACAAGCTATTGACGGAGGAGCCTGTTAGCTATGGGAAAAGATGATCAGTGTTTTTCCAAATGTAAAACAAATATGTTATCAGCCTCAGTTTAACCAAAATCAGGTTCTTACATTGGGTAGGCTTTATATACAACCTATACCATACAGTTCATGTGAGCATCACAACAAATATATATAATTAGACTTTAGTGTCACATAAAGTCCAATTATTCCATGACCAGCTCAATGTTGTTGCGAGGCAATTATAGATGTGTGTATATCGGGTTGAACAAAGCCTTTAAATATGAATCAGCCAATCAGAAATGAGGAACAGAACATGCCAAGATCCATTTAAGCATTCAAATGGTTATTTGAGTGATCCTGAACTATATAAAAATATGTTTTATTGAGTTTGGATACATGTTTTAAATCCTCAGCACACAGAACACCATGTGTCTATTAATAGTCATGAACAGAATGTAACAGTTTCTATTTGTATTTCTTTCTTCTCATGTTGCTATCAGGCTGATGGTTCGACCTTCCTCCAGATGGGAGCTTCCATCGAGCAGCAGATCAACGTTATGTTTAAAGTGCTGGAGGAATACAACTGGAGCAGTTTTGTGGTAATCACCAGCCTGCATCCCGGCTATGAGGACTTTGTGGACTACATCCGCTCTTTCACAGACACCAGCTACTTCCTGTGGGAGCTGCAGGAAGTGCTAAGCTTTGAGATGTCAGTGGGAGCCAATGACATCCGATCACGCAGACTGCTACAGCAGGTGGATGCTCAGGTGTTTCTCGTTTACTGTTCACATGATGAGGCTCAGTATCTGTTCAGGATGGCATCTGATGTTGGGCTCTTGGGGCCTGGCTATGTTTGGGTTATCCCTAGCTTGGCAGTCGGAAATCCAGAGGCTATGCCTCCTGACAGCTTCCCGATTGGAGTCATCAGCATTATCTCAGACCACTGGAGAAAAACACTACGTCAGAGAGTTCGGGAAGGCGTGGCGGTGGTGGTGAAAGGAGTGTACAGTTTCCATAAATATAGAGGATTTGTTCCTGAGGGGCACAATACCTGCAACAGTTCATCAAAGTTGTATTCCAATGATTCACTGTTTAGGTAAGATTGCAACCTTTCCTGGAGATTTTATAAACTGAAATAATTGATCTATCAATGCTCGGCCCACATATGCATTTTTCTGTGGCCATTGTGGTGTTAACGTTTAACAGAATGTTGACAATGTAACCTCAGAGGTTGCTTATCAATCAGATGTTTATATTTAAGCAACATTATGTTGCATTTTTATTATAACATAACAGCTTCAAAATCATTGTGATGCTCCACTAAGTAATAGGCAGAACAGCGTCTCTATTGTTGCTACTCTGGGATTGACATGCTGCTGCACTATATGGGCAAAAGTATTGGGACACCTGCTAATTTATTATTTCTTCTGAAATCAGAAGTATTTAAAAGCATGTATTCTGCTCTTGTTGGAGTAACTGTCTCTACTGTCCAGGTAAAGCTTGCTACTAGATTTTGGAGCATTGTTGTGAGGATTTGATTGCATTTAGCGACAAGAGTGTTAGTAAGGCATGGATGTTGAATGATCACCACCTCACCTCATTCCCAACTATAAGTATTGGATAATTTCAGAGAACATTCTAGAAAACACAGTTTCACTGCTCCACAACTTAATGCTGGGTGTGCGTTATACCCCTCTAGCCCACACCTGGCATTAGGCATGGTTCCAATACGTTCATGTTTAACTGCTCCAGAGAGCCCTATTCTATTGGCAATACAATGCTGGCACAGTGTAAAATCCTGTGATATTACACTACCACATCAGTCCACATGATTCTTCACTATGGAATTACACTTCCTGACTGTAAGGGTAGCCCAGGAGCATTTAATACCATTTATTGCATTGATGCTGCTAAAAAATACTCATCTTATCCTTAACAGTACAATCCCTCACAAAAACAATAAAAACATTTTAAAGTTTAATTCGATTATTCACATACACAGCTACTAATTATGACCAATTACTAGTATTTACTTTGAACAAAACAGGACTGGAATTGTGAGGCCGCACATCTGTGGTCAATGCACACTACAGCTTTCGAAAATAGAGCTGCTTAACTGGAGCAATTACACTCCTAGAAATGTTTAATGAAGCCATAAATTTAGTACCTCTTTGGCCTAAATCACTATTTTTCCCCTTCCACGAATTCTTAGATGTTGTCAAATAAAATGAGGGATCTATGAGGAATATGAACAAAGCAGTTCAAGTGGTTGTAGTGAACAAGAAATGATATGCATACATTTCTTTTTGATATCTGATGTTAGCACATCCAGAAAAGATTCTTCTTTTTATAGCCCACAAGGCAAAACACTAAGACTCACAAAGCTCTTGTGCTTTTTTTTGGTCAGTCTTTCCCCTTTATAATGAGATTTGGAGATTTTTCAGATTTCCTGGTTAAATCGGCTTTTCACCTGGGAGCAGTCGGCCTCATTAAAGACTGTTCCAGTTGCTTCCCTAGGCTTTCTGTGATCAAGCATTTCAGAGACACATGTGACTGGCTTCCCATCCATAACGTTCCCAGACTTCTAGGCTATATTGGCTTCTGGGCTTTTTTTCTCCACAAAAAAGCATGTTTCAATTTTGCAGACAGTTTATTATTATTACTAAGTCATTTTGACTGAAGTGACATAACATTAGCCAATTGTGAGTATGGGGTCACCACTTATGAGCTTAAAAACTAAAACTTATCAGTCCTCATATCCTCATATGCTGATCTTCAATTGCCTCCCAGTGTTAAACTTCTTAAGGTTTTTCATACCATGTGAACATCACAATGCCCTTTAATCCAAGCCTCAGGTAAAGGAACATGGTTATGAGTATAATACATTATAATGCACCTTGGTAAAACTTTACATTTCCCTTGTCCCTCAGGCTTCATTCATATTCAGTGTGGTTATGTGTTCACTCCTAATGTGTGCTATAAAACACAGGCCATTGTATAACTCTTTATGGGTCCGGCTGTTTGTGCAGGCACGAACAACCTGCAGGTTGGAGGATAAGAAATAAATCATAGAGATGTGCATGCATTACTCTGAAGAGTTCTGTGGGCCTGGAAAGAGGTTTTAACAGAGCTTTTGCTGCCTGTCTGGTTGTTTTATAGGCATATGCTGAATGTGACGTGGGATCACAGAGACCTCTCTTTCAATGATGACGGCTATCTCACAAATCCCTCCATGGTGATCATCGCTTTGGATCGAGAGAGACGTTGGGACAAGGTAAAACTTTTCTTTAACCCAGTAGCCAGCTCTAACATAGACATCAGAGACACTTGTTTTTGGTGGGAACCTGCCATATGATGTATTAGATGTTTCTCTGAAGTAACACATGAACATTTCAGGAACTGTAAGCAGTTTTTCACTCTTTAATGACCTGATAATTCATAGCATCCAGTGACATTTGAGGGGGAAAAAATGAAAAACCTACACCTAATTAAAGGCACTGTATGCAATTCTGGAGAATGTCTGTTGATATTTTATTTGAACAGCAAAACAAACACCTCTCCCTTCAGTGCACCTTCAGATGCTGTGCATTGAATCCAAATGATCTCACTGTGCTAGCTAACCTCTTTTTAGACTGTGTTGTGGCCATAAACCCTCACACAAATGTCATACAATCAAATACCAGTCAAAAATATTAGAGAGAACAATGTCATGGCAAGTAATTCGCTTTAGCTAGGTTAGCGTTACCTCATTTCTGGGTTAGCAAACTGTGGCTACAGTTGCTGCTGCGAAGCAAACCAGCTGTGATTTGCAAATAAAACAATACAATACTTAGCAGGAATAGAGCTCCTACTTTTTCATGCCTTTCAACATATGGATCCATATGTTGAAAGGCCCCTGCCCTTCCCTTTGCCAGTTCTGTGCATGAGCATAAACGGCCCTGTCGCTGATTGGCAGGAATAGTGTTGTATTTCTCGACCCAAACTCAAACAGAACAGTGAGATAGCAAGTCGTGAGGAAATGTTCCTGGAATATCACAAAAAGTGCATTGGATTGAAATCATATGCAGGTCCTAATGTTTTGAAAACAAAAATGTCTGAGAACTGGACTTTGCTATATAGGCATATTGTGATTTTGCAGTCAACAACAAAATGACAACATGACATACTGGTCATCATCTGCTGTGTACCCCCTGCCTTCACTCCCCAACAACACATGTTCTGACAATACACAGCACAAAAGAGCAAGCAAGGCTATAGTGGGTAATTGGCAGAGCCTGGAGCCTGTGAACCTGTAACATTTTGGATCGTGTGCTGTGAGAAAATACTATAAACCCACACTGTAAACATTCCACCCAAGTGTACATTTGTAGCAATTTAGAGGTTACACCCCTCGGGTGCTACATGGTCCATGGTGGTAGCAATGCAAAAACTGCTAATGTTGGATGTTCTAGAGCAGCGATAGTGAAGGTTCACAGAGAATGGACTTCTCAAACAGTCAGTGCCTCCCAACGTAATGACAGTGATGCCCCACAGGCCATTAATGCCAGAGGAAAACAACGGCTCTGGCAAGTGATACAGAACAATCCACAATCAGTGCCACTTTGGACCAGTTAAGCTCTATAATAAACACCTTCCACCCCATTTTCACTATTAGGTAGGTGATCCTAATTTTCTAATATAACTCTGTATGCTACAGCAATATCTGTGGTTTTAAAATTTCAAGTAAAATTTCCCCTATAATAACAATTAGGTCAAAGCTGCAACTTCATAGAACTGCAGTTACTAGTTTGCATGTTTGCCGTGTAATCACTGAACAGTAATCTTTAGAATGTACTAGCAGTGGAGTTTTAAAGGCTATGAGAGATTTAGGGAGTGAGGATTTCTTATAGAATGAAGAATTGCTTTCTGGATCATAAATTTTAGAATTTCTTGAAGACATCTTATAACCTCTACATGCCCTTATACTTTTATATGCACAAATCCAATTGCAGCCATTGAATTATTGAAACTCACAGTCAGATCTCTGTTTTATGGACTGCTGATTTAATTGCTAGCATATCTTTAACAAAACTTGTTGCATGTTCAATGCTTTTCAGAGGAGATTATTTCAAGGGCACAAACTCAGCAAACACTCAAAGCTCAGAGATGTCCAGTGTTGAAATTCACATTCTCTTCTCAAACACAGCTAATTCATCACTATCAACAACAGCAGATGATGCAAATAGTTCTCTAAAACAGTCCCCTTGACCTCCCTTAGTCAGACCCTTATGGTTATGGTTTCTTTCAGTGGAGACATGTGGAGAGAGGTTGGCAATGTGCTAACTCCACCTGACTGTGAAAGCAGATGTGTGTATAAATAGAGAAAAGGCTGAAGAACATGGTCAGTCACATCACCCTTGAGGGGCTAAAATAATGAAAATGAGAGTACTGTCACCACAAAGACATGCTGTATGCTTTATAGATGATAAGTCTTAGATGATCACCAAAAAAAAAGTAATTTCTCTCATCTCTGACCACCAACACTTCCGTGGTCCCCTGTGTGACATAACAGCTTATCTTTATCAGTTTCCCCCCTGCTGTAGGCTCCTTTAGTTTCCCATCGACACTCTCAGTGCCACCTCTCTGCTGCTGGGGCCCTGCTCATCTGAGTGGAATGAATCACTACTATTTAAAAGCACAGGGATGCCCATGTTTTAGAGTCTGCGCTCTTCTGTACTGTCTAGGGAGTGCAGTACAGAGGGCAGTCTGACAGACAAGAGAAAACACTGACCACTCCATAGTGCCATAGTGCAGGCGGTTCAAAAAAATAGATTGTAACATTCTGGTTCAGAAATTAGCTCTTATAATGATGGATCCAATTTTCCTTGAAATGCAAACAAATCCCAAATATGAAAATATTGGTGAATGTCAGAATATGGATTTTAAGGAGATTATTTTTCATATTTCAGAGTAATGCTTAGACAAGCTTAGAGTGCATATGAACCAAATAAATTGTTAAACTTCACATATGGATTTATATGGATATAAATGGTCCAAAAGAGTTCTGTGGTTGGGGGGGGTACCCCCTGAAGTTACAATATGTTAGCCAGTTAAATGAACGGCACACTACAGGGCATTAACACCAGTTAATCACCTCAAACTGTAAGACTGCTTAATCTATTAAACCCATACACAATGGTATGTGGCCAAGTTAGCTAGCTAAGAAAATAGCTAACAAAAGATCTCTTTGTTATTGTTATCTTGTTGGATTTTAAGTGTAGACTAGAGTATGTGAGCATAAAATCCTGGAGAGCTTTATAAATAAACGTATAGTGGCACAGTCTAATTACTGTTTGCCAGCTAGTCAGGTTTACTATCATAAGCATTGAAAAAGACTCAGTTGTAACAATTGGGAGGTTCAGGTAGGGTGCATTAAAGAGTTATCTTTAGCAAACACAGCAGTATTAGAGCTCAGGACATAAACAGGAACACCTGGGGAGGATAACGAGAGGGCAGGGCTACAGACAAGACACAGGTGGGAACACTAATGACTAGGCAGGACTAGGGGGAGGAGGCAAGAACACAAATCAGAGCCATGTGCTGAAAAGCAAGTGAGAAATCGCAAACATATTTATACATGTATCCACCCTGCAGCATGGTAACAATGCTACATGAATGGCTGCGGTTTCTCACCTTTTACTGAGATCTTTTATCCTGTTATCACAGTTTTAGTGGCTCAAGCTCTTAGTAGTGATTTGGCAATAGTAATCAGATGGCAAGGACAGCAGGGATGTTTAAAGGGTGAAATGTCAGCCATTTACATGCTTCAGGCTGCAGAACCCTATGTTTTCAACTGTATAGAACATTATGTTTAGATTCTTTATACTTGCACATCAAAATGGATAATTCTTTAGGGAACTAAAGAAACATGTTTCCATATAAGAACCCTTGTTGCTGCCTTTATTTGTGAGAGTGTGCACCAAGCCATTAGCCATACAACTGCCTTGAAGGAATGAAAGCTTGAACATAACATAATCTCTATTCTTCGGAGTGATGAGCACTGAAATTGGTCCCATGCCTGGTCCATGCCAGGTTTCTTTGAAGAAACAGCAAACAAGCAAGCAAGACATTTCTCCCAAAAAGTAAATTGCATGCATCTGTTTCCCATGACAGGAGTAGATTTATCATTCACAGCATTATTGTAATATTCTGTGAGATAGATGACTTTCACTACCATTTGCTACAAAAATACCTAACTCAGTCTCCATCAAAAACTGCTCTCCTGAATGGCATAAATACAACATTATATTACTTCATTGCTACATCATACCTCTGGAGTCATCTTGAGAATAACAGCCATAATACTTATCAATTTGAGCCACATCTGTCTGCTTCATTCAAGTATTTGTATGTAACAAGAACCCTCTGGTGTCTGACACTTAGGATGTCCGTCCACCTGATGGTAATTATGAACGGTTCAAATGACACAGCCAATGCAATCATGCTGCAGGCCTGTCTCATTACCCGCACCTGAAAGCCAGAAGATTGGATCTGTTTGCTCTGCTGATGTTTATGAATGATACCTGAATAAATCCCTATTGCTGAGGCTTATCATGCTTGCTTTGTCCTCACTGCTAATACCATAAACAAATATGGATTACAACGAGAGGGACTGATCTCCAGTCTGAATAACCTCTGCATTCAACACAGCTGTTCAGATGCATATTTGGTTTAAAGACCATTAATGACTATTTTAAGCTGTTTAAGAAAAGATTATATAAACTGAAATTCAAGTATTCGAGCTTTGAGATACAGCACAAAATATTTTCTAGGTTAGGAAGGAGGAATATGATGATGTTTTAAGCCGAATACTGGCAATTATTGCACATTGCTTGGCGCCAAAACATGTTGAGCACAGCAGAATCCAGATGTTATCCAGATCCAGAGCTATCTGTTCATTTAGTAAACAGTGTGTGCAGCGTAAAGCTTTCTATTTGAGAAGCAACCAGCTGTTGATGGTACTTGAGTAACAGACTGGACAGCACATGCAGCAATTCATTAACCAAGCACAGTAATTTTTTTTATCATATTCAAACTAAAATTAGCAAATTAAATGACTTGTTCATGGTGTGCTGGCTCTGACTGTCTGACTGTCTCAGTGGACTAAGAGCTCTGAGTCTAATGTGAGAATGCATGAAAAGTATGTGTGTGAGGCTATATTGTATCCGGCAGGGATAGGTTGTTTTACTCTCTGGATAATAGGGTATTTTTTTTCTCTCTCTCTCTTAGCTCTGTAAATATTCTCAAGGTGTATAAGGGCCTCCTCATTAGCTCCACACCATTTTAAAGTAATACTACAGTGTTATCTTGTACAAAGCAAACAGAAAAACCTTCTTTATGCTTTTAGGTAGACACCTTTCAGTTCTCAAATCGCTCTGCATGATCAGTTTTAACACATTTCTAGTTCTAGGAATGCAGTGATTTTCAGGGACAGTCTAGATTTTAATCTTTCTGTGTCTAGCAGTCTAATATTTATTTCAGTGAAGGAACACTTTCACAGCTTCAGGGACTGAGTAAAAAAAAGAGCTTGGGAATATTTTATCACAGCTTATGCATCACACCATACCTGACAGAATGCCACTACTGGATTGTATCCTATTGAATAGCAAATGATTTGTTCAGCCTGGAACTGACGCTCCCTACCTGTGGGGAGTAAACGCTCGATTGAATTACGGGATATCTTTTCTTTATTACTGCTGCCACTCACCTGCAGGATTTCATCGTTCTGTGTTTCGCCTGTTGTCTCTGTTTCAAAGTGGCATCCTTAGGGGTTTAAAGCTTTAGATTGAATCCCCTGTTTCTCACTGTTTCTCTCCAGGTGGGGACCTTCGAGGGGGGGATTCTACACATGCGCTATCCGGTGTGGCCTCGCTACAGCAGTTTTCTGGAGCTTGTGTCTGATAATCGACACCTAACAGTGGCCACGCTGGAGGAGCGTCCCTTTGTCATTGTGGAGAGCGTGGACCCTGCCACAGGCACATGTGTGAGAAACACAGTGCCATGCCGCCGCCAAGCCAACAAGACAGAAGCGTAAGCTTTCCTTTTTTATTTATGTCATATAAGACACATTTAGACTGAAGCTCATTCTAATTAACCTTCTTGGGTAGACGTCATTGTGACTAATTTTCTGTACTTAGCTTGTCAAGTTTTGTAAATTTCTATCTGAAGCTGCTTTGCAAAACAGAGCTTTCGTGCTGGTTCTGCATATTCACAAACTACACAGGTTGCATAGGACCCTTATCGCACAAAGGAGATTTTACCTCTTGTCAGAAGTTATGGTCAGAAGTTTGCATACACTTGTCACGGACATGAATGTAATTTCAATATTAGGATTGAAATTATTTGATTGAACTGTATACAACATGTATATTTAATAGAATAAACAATAATCTGATGCACAAGTGGGAGGGTATGAGGTTAAAAAAATATCTAAACATACAAAAATATACATACACCCACTTAGATTCATTTAGTGGTGCTAAAAGTTCCAAACAGTCTTTAAAATTGCCAAAGCCTTTTTGGTTGTTTCAGGCCATCAAAACCAATTTCTGGCCTCCTTCCTTCTTGGATAATTCTCAGATCTGCACTGAGCTCTTTGACTCTCCCATTGTACTGTGGGGTGGTCAGTCCTAGGATAAACCCTTTTTTATGTGGGCACAGACAAGCTACCAGCTGTAGTCAATCATGATCACTAATAGGAAGTTAAGAGCCCTTGGCTTTTCTAAAGTTTTCTAAAAGACATTTTAAAACATCATCACTGAATTATAATAATTAAAGTGAGTGTATGTATGTTTTTGACCCTCTTTGTTTAATTTTGACCATGTGTTGATTTCAGAAACCCCCCAAATAAATTCATCATTGACATGACATGATGTCCATGATGAGTGTATACTTCAACCACAACTGCAAACCCTGAATATAGTGTATGCAAATTAACCTAAGCCTTTTGTGATGAGCTACATCATTATTATATATGGATGCAGATCAAATTGATGCAAAATGAAAAGTTCTATTTTACTGGATTTTGTGAGCGTATAACTCAATATGACTCGAAACACTGCAAGAAAATTAGTCTTCCAGCAGAGAGCATAGTAATTTAAACATAAAAACATAGTTTTATTAAAGACATGCAGTGTTACTCATGCAAAGTGCTACTCCTACACCCCTTATGCTTTTCTTTCTGTAGTCTTCTCCACAGCCTAACTGTATTATTGCAATATATATATATATCATAAGTGTCATGCTAAAACCTTGGCCTCTGTTCTACTGCAGGAGCCAAATGGCTACTAAGGCAGCACCATACCATTACACGCTAGTGGATTCCTACATCATTAAGACCGCCCACCGAACAAGTACAGTTAGCTAACCATGGTGAGAAAAACAGGCTTAGCCCGGTTTGTAAGCGCAGTGCTGACACTTCCGTGTGAAAAAGCCACCAGAATGGTCACCCTCCATGCTCAGATCCATTCGCCACTGCAGTGGACACAATGTCAAATGTATAATGAATGGACCAATACAAATCATAAAGACTTGAAATCAAATATTTTTACATTCACTTCCATTGAAATTAAGTTGTTTTCTTTCTCCTGTAAAGTTGCCGTTTTGGAGATATAAGGTTTTTGTGTGACAGCAACAATATGTAAGTACTGTTTCTCTGATTGAGTGGACACTTCCCAGTAGTATTGAAAAAAGCTGTTTTTTACTGTGCCTTTGAGACTGATATTTATATGCAATGCATTTGTTTTCAACTCATTTAAAACTGTCAGTTTTTTATAGCTTAGATTCCATAAGGACTGTATAGACCGGGGGGTAAACAGTATGTTTGAAATCTTTTACAGTGTTTATATGCCACGTCAAACCCTTTAAATTACATAACATAGAGTGATTCAGTGGGATTCTTGATAGACTCCCTTAACATTGAAATTAGTTCATGTGACTCCTCATATGCAGCTCTTAAGTGAATCCCAACAGAACTCTTCTGCATTTGCCAATGGGGTTTGCAGTGAAGCAAAAACGCATTGGACTGAAGACCCACAGTTACCCAAAGCTAATAATTAGGGATTATCTCACTACAATGCAAGCTTTATTTCAGGTTGAGGAACCTGCACTGAGCATAAAACTTCAATTAAAAACAGGCAGAGTCATTAGTTTCAATCAGAGCTCATAAAGAAGTCCCCTGCCACTGGCGAATTCCCAGGCATGAACTCAAACATGAAAATATCGGCGCTGGTAAAGTTAGCACCACCTGTTCCCTGTGGGAAATGAGTGCAGGCTCAATGATTTGTGCAGCAACACTAGAGGAAGCACAAGTTGGGTGAGGAGCACCTCGGGCCCTGAGGGAAAAGATGACAGGCTCATTATGATGGCACGCTGAGGGGAGAGCGTGTAAATAAATCAGAGTGCGGAGTAATCACCCCTCAGGGAAGATGGGACAGCTGAGAGGGGGGTGATGATCAATAACAGTAATGACGATGTTAGTGCCATGGGCTGTCATACACCTTCATGCTAATTGACACTGCTGTTCGTAAAGTTTTGAAATCTCTGGCCAGTTTGTAATTGAATCACAGGTTTTGATGGCCTTTTGGCAGAGTGAGAATCGCACTGTTTACAATTTACTTCAGACATCCTGTAACCATGGAATTACAGGAATGGAATTCAATGTTCAGGAATGGAATTCATTGTTACCCAAATATCTTACTTGGATTCATTATGTGGTTCACATGGAAGTAGGCCTGCACAATATATCGCTTGATAATTGTCTGCATTGGCCTTTCCAATACTAATATTGCAGAAGGATACAATATGCAAATGAGTCACTAATCACATCACTTAATTAATCATATTTTGTCAAGGGTTCGCTAATGTTCTTGTAATACATTACAAGGTACAGTAATTTTAAAATGGCATCATCTACATCACTCCAGTATGGCCTGATGTCTATATATGTATAGCCCTGTGTCGAAGCCACGTTCAATAAATAATTACTTGTGTGCATTGAGAGTGTGCACACATCCTAGTTGTGATGTTCTTATGACTATGAGAGTATCTACTAAACCTATGGGTACGACCAGTAAAGGGCTCAAAGTTACTGTTTTTTAAATCTGAATATTTACACATTGCTGCTAGTTTTGCAGTCAGGCTGAACAGGGTCAGGACCTGTATTTAAAATATTTTTCAAAGTCATGATCACGGATCTGTTCTTTACAGTAAAGGTATCATAATAAAAAATGAATGTAACTCTGCACTGTTATAAATAGTTATAAAAAGTTATAAATGAGCTCTGATGTTCAAGACTTCATCTTCCTCTTACCTGCTGTTTAAGGTTGGGAATGTGATCATTACATTACCATTATAGTGTGCATTATTATATTACTGTGTGTATACTGTGTGTTTTTTTGTTTGCCATATTATCACACTTATCTTGTCTTCTTTGGTCAAGAGCTTTAGTAGCCAGCAACTTATGTAGCTAAGAGGTGACAGATGTGTCTAATAAGGAAATCCTACCCTCTGACCCCTCTGAGGCCGGTAGCTGTCCAGGATGGGGTACAGGAGTTCAGAATGTGGCTTCAGTACCCTGGAGAGCGGCCTGGTTCTGACAATGCTTTTGTGACCTGTCATCAGACAACAAAGAATATTGTGTGTGTGTGTGTGTGTGTGTGTGTGTCCAGATATGCCCTTGACTGATTAAACAACTCAGCCGCAATTCACAGCTCACTTAACCCAAAAGCTCTAGCACTGCATGCAGGTGGTGAGATAGGGGAGCAGGGGACAAGCTTGTTTATGTTCTGTCTGAGCTGATTGCACACAGGGACTCTCATCTTTCCAAACACTTCATTTGTTTTTCTTTGCTGTGGCCGTCCTGCCCGAACCGCACACACGCTCTGACTTCGTCTCTACCCCCACAGCTCATTAGGCAGGGGTCTGGGGGAGGTTAGAGGTGATGCATCATCATCTCTCCCTGAGTTTCTCTGCTAAGTGCTCCCTCCACATAATGGCTAAATGGGGCCCATCACGGGGTATGGATGTTTTTTTCCCCAGAAACATTTGCTTTGAAGGCCTGCAGACAAAGAAAGGCAAGTTCAGTGGATGCTGGGGACCAGTTTCTGAGTGAGTTTAGAAGAGGAAGCCAATTACTGTAACCCAGTATTATCTTCAAATCATAAGCTGGTGTCTGTGTATGAGTGAAGATAACTAACAAAAATAATTAACAAGACTTGTATAGTAAATGTTAACTTGCAATATCTGTCCAAAAAACATCCAGTAATCTCCATGGAACATTGTTGTCCGATAGAATAGGTTGCGCTGCGTCTTGGTGGTTAGCACTGGGGTCTTGAGTTCAAGTCCCTAAATTGTCGTTTCCAAAAGTTTCCATCTTTTCCCAGAGTCTATGTAAGTCTCCTCTGGGGGGCGGGGGGGGTCTGCCCACAGTCCAAAAATGTAAAATTGCCCTGATGTATGTATGTGAATGCATGTATTTCTGTATGGTATGGAATTGGCACTCTGCCCTGGGTAAACTTCCCTAGTGCTTGATGCAGTCCCCCAGATGGACGGTTGTTTCTGGTAGAAAGCACAATTAGTTCAAAACACCATTCATTCAATGGCAGCCGCTCCTAAATGGTCATCATGCTCAATGTCAAGGGTCAGCTAGAACACAGGGTCATCATTACACAGAATTGAGATCATTAAATTTGTAATTTTATATCTTTGTCTATTGGGTTATGGCATGGTTTATATGCCTTAGAAGAGTTATACTGGTAGAACAGAAGTCAGTGTACAACCCCGCTGTCTGCAGGGGTTCTAGAGACCTCTGCAGTTGTCACAGGAGGACATGGGGAGAATGCATGGGTAGTGTATGCTGTATGTATTGAACACATAGGAACTCCATGTGAATGGTAATTGACCATAAAAGGTGTAAGATAGATCTGGACCTACTACATACACATGAACAGACTTTGGGAAACTATATAATGGAAAGTGACATTGATATGGGAAGGGACGAATAAAGAAATGACTTAATTCACTTTATTTTAGATGAAACAGAAGAACTAAATATGCAACGTTTTGGACATTTATGACTGGTTTCCCACTTTAGATTTAGCAATGGAATTATATTTTCCTGACAGATCAGAGTCCAATGGACTATTGGTTAGTAATGTAGCACACATTTGTTTTACCATGACATACCCTCTTTGCACAATGGCAGTTTCTGATCCTTGTGGACTAGCACATATGGTCCAAGCTTGGTCTGTTTTCATGTCTATGTCAATCCTGACACTTACCCACACTTATTAAAATGTCTGCCTGTCAGCTATCTGCCAACCCCTGCTTAGTATTGTCCTTTCCACAAACAGTCATTTGAATGATTGTCATCACTGAATTTTTTAAGAGTGGCTTTACAGGAATATTGTGGTTATTCTTGTGGATTTAGGGCATAACTGTAATGCAATATAAGGCCTCTTTGCTACACAGTGGTAAAAAGTGTTAATTTCTCAGTGTTTCTTGCCTTTGTCTGCAGAGTGTTCGGGCACTCAGAGCCTTATACCAAACTGTGCTGCAAGGGCTTCTGCATTGATATCTTGAAGAAACTCTCACGCACAATCAAGTTCTCCTACGACCTTTACTTGGTCACCAACGGCAAACACGGAAAGCTGGTTCGTGGCATCTGGAATGGAATGATTGGAGAGGTATGAGAGATGCAAGGCTACACACAGAACACAGAAGGTCACCTTGTTATCAGAATTCAACTGAAGCATTGAATATGTTGAGCTAAAATTAATACTGCTACCCATAGCTGTGACAGTAAGCTCAGTGGAGCTATCTTGCACCTCGCTTTCTTTATTTAACAGCAAATCTGCTGGAAACGGCTAATTATTGAACAAGATGCTGTTTGTGTCATTAGATGTGATCACAGAGTGAACTGAATTTAAAATGCGATCTTCACAACATTCATCCTGTCAACTCCTGCCGTGTGTAGTGTCACTTGATCCGGCGGTTAGGTGTCTTCCACAGCTGCTGGTGTCTTCATTCCTCTCACCTGCATATTCTCGCATGCTGATGCTTTTTAAAGAAAGCAGTTGTTCATGACTCATAGTGTTATATGCTTTTCTCACCCCAGGGCAGGAAATATTTAATGAAGTGAATCAAATCTGTATTACATAATAGTTTGATAGAGTGTCAAATCTTCCCTTTTGGAGGAGTCTCCCTAACCAATGCAGAGATGTGTGTTGTTTTGATTTGTGATGTTCCATAGAAACTTGATAAGCTCATTCATTCATATACATTTATGAGAGCCACATGGTAATGCCACTGTGAGAGCTTACTGATTAATGATGTCACATTCTGAAAACAGATGGGAAAAAAAAATCAAGCCCACTGTACTTGTGAGTTTAGCATAGTGCAGAGTTAGATTAAAAGGGAAAGCAAGCAAACCTGAATAAACCAGTGTGCTAAATGTGTCTGAAGCAGTCCTAAGATCATGCACTCGACTTGGTTCTCTGAGCTTTATCATCTTGGCTTTATCCTCTAAAGGTGTGTGATTTAAGCCTCAGTTAGCTGGAACATGGTCTGTGGTGTGGTTGTTTAGCCCACTAGCTAGCTATTGCTAACTAACCAAGGTTAAGCCTCCAGCTCCAAACACAGTATCATTTTGCTTTTCTGTCACCTTAACACCAGTCACTGGACTTCTCTCTCTCACACTCATGTTTTTATCATCAACACTTGTCAGTATCGAATCAACCTGTAATGCAAAAAAAAAAAAAATGTTGTCATAAAACATACCTGTTTGCTTATTGTCTTCCATTATCCCCAGGTCGTCTACAAGCGTGCAGATATGGCCATTGGCTCGCTAACTATTAATGAGGAGCGTTCAGAGATCATTGACTTTTCAGTGCCATTTGTGGAGACTGGGATTAGTGTCATGGTGGCCAGGAGTAATGGTACTGTCTCACCATCTGCCTTTCTAGGTGAGAAAAAAGTTTAATTTACAGTGTTTTTCCCTTCTGGCTGTCACAGTTTTTGTGGATCAGTTGCAGGCAGTACCAAATATTTACTGCTAATAGAGGTTTTGTTCAGCCTGCATTGGATTAATGTTTCATACAAGAGTTGGATACAATTCTAAAAAGAAATCCAAACAGAAAATTGTTCATTTTCCAGTTCTATTGCTCCTTCAGATAAAAAAAGAGAAGCATTTGTTCTGTTTGTGTACAGCTAAACATTAATCAAGTCATTATTCTACCCCTAATGGGGCAGCAGAGACATAAAATCATGTCTAAGATCTCATCACCAGTGATTGCCACTGTTAATTGTATCCCTATTGAGGCTGTGAAATGAGATTTCATGTATCTGTCTCTTCTGGCAGAGCCTTACAGTCCAGCAGTCTGGGTCATGATGTTTGTGATGTGCCTGACTGTTGTGGCTATCACGGTATTCGTCTTCGAATACTTCAGCCCTGTCGGGTACAACCGCAGCCTTGTCAGTGCCAAAGGTCAGTGCTGCTTTTCTCTATTAGGGGAAAATTGTGTTAAACAGGAGAAAGCAGTCAACATATACTGAGTTGATCGTCTGTATGCTTGTCTCCAGGTTTAATCAATTATTGTCACTTAGTTAACTGCACAATGATTGATTGCTTGGAACAGATACTGTTTGTTGAAGAAGAATTGATGCCATCCATGTCAACTTAACGGTTTTGATTAGCTACAGTTACATAGTCCAACTCAAGTTAAAGTTTATATAGTGCTGTTAACAACAAACACTATCACAAAGCAGCTTTGCAGAGATCTGGGTCCAAGCCCCAAGTGAGCAAGCCAATGTGAGTAGGTCAAGGGGGAAAAAAAAATTAAGAGGAACCACAACTCAAAGGAGTCAAATCAAGTGAAAAGAAACCTCGCTTAGTCTTATGGTTTAGTTTTTTTTCATGCTTGCACCATAATCGTAACAAACCATGAGGTCCATACCGCGGTGCAAACTGAACCATGATTCTTGTGTACCGTTACACCCCTAGTAGTTATATAGTCTAGCTCAGTAGTTTCTACAAGGAATAAATTTGTAGGCAGTGCATGTGCAGATCAATTGATCAGTCCTATTTGAGAATGTTGGCTCATTTTGGATTGGATTGTAGAATCTGTATTAGACTAATAGTCCATTTTCTAAACATTCAAACATGAGCTATGTGTTTAGTCAATTGAGCCTTTTGGCCCAACAGCTGTACACTGAAAAAAGGTTGCCAGTTCAAACGTTAAAAAAAAATGGGGGTAATAATCACCAATCGTGCAAGCAAATTTAAAGCTAAATATCTAGGTTAAATAACCAAAAAAAAAAGATATAAAAGAAGATATGACTGGAATAGATTTAATAGTGCTGGTGTATGGACATTCTTATTCTGCTGCATAATCATTGGGTGTAACATGAAGTAATACATGAGTGTTTACCTAAAATTAGACACACTTTTTTGTCATGTCTCCTTGCAGCCCCTGGGGGACCCACCTTTACGATCGGGAAGTCAGTGTGGCTTCTATGGGGGATTGTCTTCAATAACTCCGTCCCTATAGAAAACCCTAAAGGCACCACCAGCAAAATTATGGTCTTGGTGTGGGCCTTCTTTGCGGTCATCTTTCTAGCCAGCTATACTGCCAACCTGGCCGCTTTCATGATCCAAGAGCAGTATATTGACACTGTGTCTGGACTCAGTGACAAAAAGGTAAGCACAGCAATAATCTGCTGAAGAGTCAAGACTTCACAGTTTAGAACACTCCCTAAAGAGCATTGTGCCATTTTGAGCTCTGCATAGAGGGATTAGTTAATGATACACAGTACATGCTTTCCACCATCTTTTAAGATAACCACCACCCACACTGCCACATTTGGATAATGCCTTTCAGGATGTTCTTTTGAAGCACTGGTATTTTAAAATGTTTCTTCATAGTAATTTGTAGGGGGAAAAGGCTGTTTAAGTGACAAAACACCATAAAAATTATGCAAAGCGAACAGGACCTGCAGGGAGTGAAGACAACAGCTTCATCACTCAAAGATACAAAACAGAATAAGCCCTGGGAGACGGATTAATAGATTTGCCAGCAGTGATACATAGTTGTATTAGTGCATGCATAATTCACATAGCCAGGATTGAATGTTAAAATCTATTCTTAAACCCCATCCACTGAAAAGACTTATCCCACACTCCTCACCAGGATTAGAGAGGCTTTGGAAGGAAATGGCTACGCTGTCCACTTTAGACACTCATGGAATAGAAATGATATCCCTTTACCCTTATAAAATGTCTTGTTTTGTGGAAAATATGAATGATCATCTCCTAGCTGTCCAGTGCAATTTCTCAATGAGGTGTGAAAGAAAACACAAAGCTGACTGCAAGTTGCTTGAATGGTACATTTAAGGTTCATTACCTTCACTGGTGTTACAAGGTTATGCCAGAGCCTGGGGATTTTGTTTTCTTTCTGGACTGTGAGAGATATGCTTCTGCCATTAAGTCATTCTTTTCACAGCTTGTCAATTTGCACTGTATTGGTAAAGTCAGCCCCACTCCAATGTGGATCAAACATAAAAAAAACAAAACATAAATAGTCGTGCCTGCGGTCAGATATCTAACTACAATCTGATCAAAGTTCTTTTTTGTCTTTTCTGGCAGTTCCAGAAGCCCCAGGAGCATTACCCACCTTTTCGCTTCGGCACAGTCCCAAACGGCAGCACTGAGCGAAACATTCGCAGCAATTACCCTGACATGCACACCCACATGATGAAATACAACCAGAAAGGAGTGGAGGAGGCACTTAACAGCCTCAAAACAGGGTATGTTTTGTAGGGCCTAACCCATATGAAAATTCTGTACAGAGTTAAAAGGGAGCTGAAGATTTCATTAACCAATAATATAGACTGTTTTACAGTGATATCACAACTGAATCTTACATTGCTGTAATATAAAATGGTCAAATAATACTCATTAAAAAAAAAGTATATAATAGAATACAAGTATATATTAGCGTATGTAATAAATTGTGTTAGTTCGGTAGTTTTTTTTAAGTACTGTAATAGAAATTATGTACTTAATAGTGTGTAATGCAGATTGACATGTGTGCGTAGATTCACTGAATCCTTAAAGGTGAGCACATTTCCACAGTTGCTGTGTGTTAGAATATAAAACAAACAGCAGCAGTTCATTTGGATAACCCCCCTGAAGATTCAAGTAAACATCTATTTGCTAGTGCGGACCAGTCAGGGAGGTGAGCTCCAAAAACATTTGGTCTGGAATTCAGGGGGCTTGTAGTCGGAGTTTGAACCTGAAAGCCCCCCATTGTATCAGATTGAAATCATGAAAGAACAAGGGAGGAGATGGGGCTAAATCTCACCCTTTCCCTGAGACTAAACCTAACTTTGATCTTAATCCTAACTCAAACCTTAATAATGTTGGGAAACAACTAGATGGTTTGTTTCACCAGATAGTTTACTAGTAATTTGTAATCTACAACTAAACAGTTGTAGATAATTTACAACAGATTATCTAAATAAAGTGGGACCGGAACTAACAAATTTTTAGTGCTTCATTGGCTGGATATTCAACAGTACCAAGCAATCTGCTGGGCATCAACATGGGCCAGTATACTACGTCACTAAGTGCATCAGTCATGAACTTGTGTTTTGCACAAACGTCACTGTGAATTAGAATAATCTAAGGCAGCTGGTCATTAATAACATAGTCTTCAGCTGTTGAAAATAAATGAATGGCAATTATTTGTTTGACATAATTACATGTAATTATTAAACCATTTACCTTGGGCTTATCAGCAAGTGACATGTCACTGTCCTTGCTGCAGGAAACTGGATGCTTTCATATATGATGCTGCCGTACTTAATTACATGGCTGGCAAGGATGAGGGCTGCAAGCTGGTGACCATTGGCAGTGGAAAAGTGTTTGCTACTACAGGCTACGGCATTGCTCTGCAGAAGGACTCCCGCTGGAAGCGCCCCATAGACCTGGCTCTCCTCCAGTTCCTGGGAGATGGTAAATCACCATCAGGGGATCAGACCTGGTCCACAATTAATATCCTCCATCACAGCATGAAGACCATCACCATCACCTCTCTCAGTCTCTAACTAGGCCACCACATGCACCCAAAAAGCTGAGAATCCATAGGGCTTATGGAGTGTGAGATTAAGTGGAAACATTGTCTTTCTAATGACTGGAATGAACAGTGTGGTTTTAGCAGAGCATGAAGGTTCCTCTATAGGTACTGCTGCATTGAGTTTGTTTGATAAGTGAGTTTCATTTCCAAGTAAATACTTGCTAAAATGGGTCATTTGGAGTGAGGCTATGCAAGAATCCCTTTAAGAACCTTTCAGTGGGTGCAGAGAGGCATTTGGTCAATGAGATGTTTTAGATCTAAAGAACCTTCAAATAATATAAAGGTTCTATTCAAAATAAAATTGTACATCACAGACAAAGACCATTCAATTGTCTTTCAATTCTATAATATGAAGACATATGGTACTTGACAGGAATAGGCATTGAATGTGGTACAAGTCTGACAAGCAAAGATACACAAGAAATAGAAAAATGAACAGTTGGACAATGTCGTGACTGGCACTGTTTACTGACTCCACTTTTGTTTTTGCTCTTGAAGGAGACACGCAGAGACTGGAGACCGTGTGGCTGTCTGGTATATGCCAGAATGAGAAGAATGAGGTGATGAGTTCCAAGTTGGACATAGACAACATGGCGGGCGTCTTCTACATGCTGCTGGTGGCTATGGGCCTCAGTCTGCTTGTCTTTGCCTGGGAACATCTGCTTTACTGGAAACTCAGACACTCTGTGCACAAATCTGAGCGCTTGGACTTCCTCCTGGCCATAAGCAGGGTATGTTGGCTTCATACCACCCTCCAGAACTTTTCTTCCTAACTATTTTTTCCTGAATTATTTTTGTTGGCAAGTTAACAACATGGGAAAACTCATCTAATTTTCAAACAATTTGTGAATTCATGTCAAGATTTAAAATACACAATCTAGTAATGAAGTCTAAAGTAATTGGTGGAGTTAATTATTTTCTTATCAGAGTACACATCCTTTTAATGGCAGGACCTCAGGCTGTACAGGCTGATGGCTAAAACATATTTTGCTAATTACTAGTAATAGGGGAGCTGAGGACTGAGGACTGCTGTAACTGCTGTAACAGTAACAGTAACTGTAAGACAGTAACAAAATAATCAAAAATTTAAAAAGTAATACAAAATAAATTAAATGTATTTTTTTTCTCAGGGTATATACAGTTGCTTTAATGGCGTGGAGGATGTAGGAAGATCTGGCAACATGCAAAACCCTGATATCACCACAAACTATGCCCAGGCCAACATGCTGAAAATGCTTCAGACCGCCAAAGACATTGTCTCCTCAGCAAAAGTAGAGAACTCTCTGGACAACGCCACAAAAACCATTGAAAACTGGAGTCGGCAAGGGGGGAGTCTGCCAGCACGCATACCACCTGTGACCACCACGGAGACGTTGCCCGGTCACTTCTCCTACATTGCTAACATTACAGAAAACCACTCATCCCACGTGCAGCGTTCTTTAACACCCCCCTTCACACAGCATTACACCGACTGTGCCAGCCCACCACATGCACCCAATAACAGACTGTTAACAAGGCCCACTCCGCTACGTTACACTCTCCCTTCTAGGGCTGGTGGCCTGTATAACGGGATGCTTCCAGTGTCCAGTATCAGTACTCCTCATTTAGCCATGCATGACCCTCATCCTCAAAAATCAGCATCCCCATTTGTACCATACAAAGATCTACAGGTGCCGGACATCTATGCTGAGCATCAAGATCCTTGCCGCACCTCTGATGGCCTCAGGCGGAAAAGGAGGTCCCGTAGTGCCCTGGTGGAGTCCATGGATCTTAGAGGGTTACATGATTACAAAGACCAGATGATTTGTCTTGCTGAACTTAGAGCAAACCATTTTGCACATGACCATGTTCCCTCCTCATCCATGGAAAGCCCTTATAGACCAGGAGATCTTACCTGCAATTCTTGCGTCAAAACCTATGTGGATCCAGTTCTGGATGACGTGCCTCTAATAGGAAAGAGGAAGCTTCATCGCAGACCCTCATTCCTCAAGGCCACCTGGGGTCCTGACAGGGTTCACTTTCCAGGTGACAGACCCCTTGCCCCTGCTTCATCCCGACCTGACATACCTGACCTGTTCCCTTGCATGGAGGTGTGTGGAAGAGTGAGGAATAACCTGTGTTACCCCTCTCCCGTGGACCACAGTTACCTTCACCCATTCCGCCGTCATCCCAGAAAGGGTCAGAAGCTGAGACATACCCAGTCCACCCGGCTGCCCTCTTACAGGGAGGCGGTTCTTCACAATGCTGCAGCCGTAAGGAGGGCTACCAGCCTAGTGCACAGACAGTACTCTTACCCGGACCTGCCAGTCTACCAGAGCACACTGCCATACGGACCAGCCGAACTGTGTAACATCTTCCCCTGCATGGCCTCCACCAGTGACAGTGTGTATGGGGCATATAGAGCTCCTGGACAGCCACAGGATGACCATGTGCCACCCGTTCCAGCCAGCAGGGTGGTTCACAGGGTCAGCAGCCCAGGCGTATCTTTGACATGGGGCAGGATCTCCAGCCTGGAGTCCGAGGTTTAAGCCCTACATTTCATGTGCCATTTCCACACAGCTGTTTGCAGTGCCAAGCTCAGTCACTGAACTCCTAACAACCAGTTTTAAGACTCTGCCTTTGATTCTTGCAAAAAAAACCACACAAACCTAGAAACTCACTTTGCGCTTTCTTTTATTCATGTAAGTGCAATAATGCCAAGATTGTAGATGAGATGAGATAAATTTTCAGTCATGGTATATTTCTCTGTCAAACACCAAAAGAGTGGTTCGGAGTGGAGTAGTTTGCTGTGGGGTAGGGGGGTGGGGGGTGTTTCAGGTAGATACAATATATAAAAGTGTTGTTCCTGTTATTTTGAGGTAAATTTGGTATTGATCCATATAATCCTCTATTATATTGAATTTTGTAAACAATTAAGACAATTTGTGCTTTTTTTAAGTACAGGACTTGGCTTGTTGGGGTTTTTCAGATGTTTTCTCTCTCAGTCTTTATCTCGCTCTTTCTTTTGCTTTCTCTCTCTCTCTCTCTCTCTCTCTCTCTCTCTCAAGATAGATCTCGCTTTCTCTTCCTCTCTCTCTCTCTTTCTCTGTGTAAGTGGGATTTTAAATAAGAGCCAATTGAATGGTATTCTATTATTAGTATTACCAAGTACCTCCAACACTTTAATAAATCACAAAGGCCTGTCAATGGGTCCCATGGAACTGGTGTCTTTTTTCAAAGGGGTAACTATGAGAGTAGTCTGAATGCTGCTTTCTATATTCAGTACCACAGTATATTTTAGATATTGTGATTAAATGAGGCTGCCTATTATTTTAAACGATTAATTGTGATAAAAATAAGCATCTTTTATTTTATTGTGGGTTGTGCCTAAAAATATTCAATGTTCATATTAGCAAGGGATGCACAATAGCATTACATGGAAAAGCATTTGCTTTTAATGAAAAAAAAAAGAGTTCTACCTTAGTCTTTGTTTGTTCATTTAACATTTTTTTTATTCATGCTTTGAAAAATAAATATCATGATACTTAGTATTTAAGTTGCGTATTAACCTTATTCCAATGCCTATAACATGCACTTTACCACATACCAGTGCTCGCTCTCTCTCTCTCTCACACACACACACACAAAGGTGCAGAGCTGGATCACTGAACACATAAATCTGTTGACCTGTGCGTTGACCCACACATCCCTACGAGCCCACTAGCCAATGCCTTAAAATAAAAAGGGCTTTTTACAGCAGAGCTGAAAAGACAGATAAGAGGGGTAAGGAAAAGGAAAAGAGGTGGAAGACAAGGGGGTAAGAAAAAGGAAAGCTAAACAAAATGAGATGGAGAAGCCTTCCTTCCAGAACTCACACTTCACAAGTTTTTTCAGTTCCAGTTTTCAGAAGAAGAGCCTTCCGCTGTAATGTATGTGCACTGTGTTGTAGAGTGGATTTTGAGGCAGTCATGAATATCTCATTAAAGCTAACCTATACAGTGATTATGCAAATTGTGAGGAACATTACCAAAAAGTGTCCTTTACTAGATGATATTATATTCAGTGTGTCCACCTCAAGTGTGTTGCTCCAAAGCTCAAGGTGACCTGAACTGAGGTAATTATGCTGTGAGTCTTTTGTTATCTCTAGATAAGGGCTGAGTGAAGAGCATTTCACAGAGCGAGTGTGAAGAGCATGTGAGACTCCAAACATTGAGAAACTTTGATTTTCTCATTACGGGCTGTTGTGTTGTTATTGCTACATCACAGATGACTACACAATAACAATGATTTAATCTTCTCTAGCACCACAGTTCACAGATGGCTTTATTTACTGTAGAATAATTGAAATGTTGCATATTTTCACCAGTTCTTCAGAAAGGAATACATTTAATTTTTTGACACAGAAGCGAGGGAATGCTGACCAAGGCCAGCTTAAGCCTTGTAAGGCCTGCATCATGCACTCGGTTACTTGCAACCATGTTGTTGAGACATTTTGCAAGTTGATAAATGATTCAGTACATGCATATAAAAGCATCAAGGGAGGCTAGCAATTGGCCACAGAATGAAACAAGCAGCAATATATCAAACGCCACAGGTAGCTGCGAGAGACAAATGATCTGAATTTAAAAGTCAAGGGGGGGTCGTGTCCACCTGCTTTATATGCAGTGAGGATGCCACGCAACAATGGGACTTTCAAAACATTAATAATTCGCATGTTCATTTCGAGATTAATAACCAGTTGAACGATTTGTTCACAGCTGTTCCCTCTAGAATAGCCTTAAGCTCCGGATCCTTTTCTGATGATAGCAATAACATCATAATGAGACTCTGCTGTCAGAGCACAGCCACTGTTCATTTTATTCTACATCATCCTTCCTCTTGATCCAGCTCGCAAGTGACAGTGAAAAGTATGACAATATCTCAACAAGCGATTTACCACCTCAGCCAGGTTTCACTGATAACATCACACAAACAAGCATGCAAACTTTCTCTTTCGCATACACATGCACTGGGCTCCTAAGAAAAACATGATTGGCTGGTTTACATCATCATGACACTGCCTTACATAACATTGTAACAAGATTTCTGGAATGATTCTTACCAGATAGTCGTGCTGTTTTTTCTGTGTCCTCTGGGTGTCCAGTCAGCACATTGTCATGGGATTTTTAAAATTGGCCTGTTTTATAGCCCCATTTTACCTCTTTGGGTTTTGTAATTGCACCGAAGCCACGCGATAAGACTTCTTAACAGCATAACACAAACAAAACCAACTGGGAATATGAGAGGGCAGGGCTAAGAATGAGGAACAGCTGGGAACACTAATGAGCAGGTGGGGAGAAAAACAGAGACAAGGTAGGAGATGCAGACTAAAACGAACAGAGCCATGTGCTACAAGACACATGGCAGACTTAAACAATGATACGCAGACTTGGAATGATGGACATAGGAACATGGAGGTGAAAACCAAGGACAGGACAGACATGAGGGTGGAGTTTGACAGTTGATGTACTCTCAGCATAAGGCTGCATACCCCACACAAACCAGCAACCTTTGTCAAGTGTTTATGGCAGAAGCAGTTCGCATAGCTGAGTGGCCTTGTTGTTGCATAATAGATTTAAGGTTTGTTAACAGACTTACTTTTATATGATCAGCTGTTAAACAGCCTTCAGAGAACACCGGGCAAAATGTATTGTGGGTAAAACATTTTATTTACAACATGGTTCAAAAACATGCTATCCCTTTTTTCCTGTGGAGAGAAACTGCTTAGACACAAAGCTGATCAGTGGTTCTGATTAGTGTGGCCCCTCTAATGCATGTGTGTAGTGTCCTGTAGGCCTAATACAGGCTTTGATCTGAGCTGGTCTTGATCTTGATCAATATTCTCTTAGATTTATGTTTTTTTTAATGAACAACTAGCTACCAGTTGAGTTAAGCTCTGAAATCATCTCTGTGAAACTCTACTGAGCCCTGATCAGACATCCAGGAGACAATACAAAAAAAGGTTTTGTATTCTCTCTCTCTCTCCCTCCCCACAGGTGTAAATGCCTAATGACATAAATCACATGAGGACCACTGACCAATGAGAGTCCTGGATGAAGTAATTGAGGAGGAGTCTACCCTTTAACCTGCTGCTGACACATGTACTTTTGATTACTACCCAGGGAGGTTAGGCAGAGTTGATGGGGTTGAGGTGGATTTCTTCGCCCCTTATCCCTGCCTAGGTATGTTTTGACTCAGAGTAGGGAAGTGAGAGTTTGTTCTGTTCTTTGGTACAGTTTCTTTTCTTTGGTGTTGCCCAGTTTGGTTCTCCCAGTGTAGTTTTATGGTATGTGCAGTTTAATGGCTCTTTTAATTAAAACTTTTGTTCCTGACTTCTCCCTTTTTTTTATGTGCCCAAGCAACAAATGTCACATTATTGATCCCACGGTAGTCTAGAACAAAGGTGGGGTTTGTAACAGACTTTACTTGTTAACAATAAATGTGCCAATAAGCATTTTAAAAATATTCTTTCACAATAAAACACTACACTGAACTGCACTGCACTCAATCCGTTTTACTTGGTGATGGATGTATAATGAGTCTGTTCAAGACGTGATGGCTGTCACAGGACAGAAGATGAATAGATTGCACAAGGTAACAGGCTTTGCCATGTACTAAAGGCTTTGTTAAATGACCTGCTGTTGATTTAAAGGCACAATTCTCAGCTATGTAGTGAAATCAATCTAATTCTATCTGCTAAACCAAAGCAGAACTGCAGATGTCCTGTAATTATAACAACATAGAAAATTGCTGTGAATTACTAAAGAAATTTGAGTACAGGTGCTTCTTGATATCTTACTCCACACAGACTTTAACATGAATAACCTTTAGTGATGTGCATACAGGCCTGGAGACATGTGGTTATCTGCTGATAATGCACACCTTGTCTTGTGTTCTGGTTTCATTACAGATATATCTGCCTTAGCTAATTGGATCTAGCTTCACAAATTGTTTTCCAGCTGTCCTGTCATATTTATTCATTGCTTATCAATTTAATTAAATCCCACCTGTGCACATGAAGAAATCCCACCCCTGATGACACTACGTGTTTTTCAATATTAATTTAATAAAGAGAATGTAGAATATGACACTTCTTATGACACTTCTTACATTTTTCAACCTTAGAACAGTTTTCTTTTACTTTTTTACTTACATACTTACGTGTGGAAGAGCACACATCCAGCAGTCATTTACTAAGGTTCTGCTGAGGACGTACACTGTCATGCATGTGCATTTGTGCATGTAGATGTCAGTAAGTTGGCACATTATACAGAACTCAATAGGCCTTTACACTTGTTGGAGGCCTCAGACAATGATTCTATGGTTTCCATTCTCAGACATCCCACTTTGCAAAGCGTGAGTATGTTGCTGGCAGTCTTAAGAGAAGTAAGAAGTACTGTGCAGCTTCACATTTACATTTTTGCCAAAAATGTGACAATATGTACCTTTATGGATTTTTTTCAACTTAAAGAAAGTCTACAGGGAGCTTGGCCTCCTCCCGAATGACACTGATATGGTAGCAGAGCATGTACAGAGTGCTACAGAGTAGTCAGGGTTCTCTTTTTATGAAGCGCTCTAGAGCTGCAGGACACTAAACTTAACGGATGGACACTGAAAGAGAGAGGTCGACTATAAATCCTGTCCACAGAGAAAACTGATAACTGTCTATATGGCACAACAAAGAGAGGTGATTTAGGATACCATGTCACTCTCTTGTTATCTATATGTGGGGAAACTCCTGCAATCCAGTAGAGGTGGTTTGTCTGCATTCTATATTTTTCAACTACCAAACTCATCAGCACAAACTGAATGATTTGCCTGGACAAACATCAGAGAAAGTACATGTAATTAGGCTCATTGCACTTTGCACAGCAAAATGGTACCTGAAACCTTGAGTGTCAAGTTTTTTAACAAGCTACATCAATAATGGAATACTTCTTTGGAAACGAAAGATGTGTAGATCCCTAAGTCTTTCTCCATGCTCGCTGTGCATCTCTCTCTGCAATGCTGTGGTCTTAAGGCTATGTAATTAAAACTGAAATCACTGAAATCACTTCATTACTGTTGTTGTGGTGTGGCCAAAGTTTCAGTCGGCCAGTTGGGCAGCTAGTGCTTTAGCAAACAAAACAGATGCTCTACATAACATCAGAACAGTTAAATTCTAGAAACATCCAAGAGAAACTGTGTTAAGCCATGATCAGAAGTCCAGAGGAATCAGAAGAACCACAACAAGCGTTTTTCATAAAAAAAGTGACAGCAGAAAGAATGTGTGCATGCTAAAAAAATGCATAAAATGCATATAAGCAGGTTTTGAACAGAATTAGGATCTAAAAGACATTTTATTGTAGGCTTAGGTGGTAATATTACATGTGAAATGGCACAAATGAAACCATCTCAAAACAGAATCTGCATCCCAATATTTAGTTTGACTGAGGTTTGCTAACATGTTGGAATAGACAATGCACTAGCAGTGCAAAAAACAGAGAAACGCTGAACAAGAAACAGGAGAAAACAGTCCATCAGTTGGCCTTGGTGACAGATGTAGAAAGAGTCTATGTAAATATTTGTGGTGTTCAATTATACCTTGTAGAACTGCCGAATGCCATGTGTAAGCAAAGCATTATCAGACCCAGTGAATCAGTACAGGAGCTGAACAGAGAAATGGACTTATCATATGTGTTAACAGCAACACTGTTGTTAATTAGACAGAACAGTAGAAATTGTTAAGAGTGATCTGACTAAATCCACAAGCCAAGACACACAGACTCAAATGGCATCTGTAATAATTTGCAAGTTGCTTCAATTATAAAATCTAACTGTCTTCTGTGCTCAACTGAGAGGTTAAGGGTAGGGCTGTCTGCATAAACCCTGCTACTGTTTATCGCCTCTCTTTTTGTCCTTCCAAGGTGACAGCCCCAGCAGTTGGCCTTGGCTCATAACATCGCAGCAAATTAACAACCCCCAGGATGCCATGCCATAGGCCCCTAGTAAGAGTGAGGCCACACTTTAGAGGGTTGCCAATGAGCACTTGGAAACAAATTCCTTTCTAATTAAGAAGAGCCTGAGCCACCCACCAAGTTTGAGATAAAGGCTACTTTTAAAATAAGCAAACCCATTGTTCAAAAGACTTGAAAACCCTTCAAAAACAGCTGTTGAACATATAGATTAATAATAGATCAATAATAGATTATTGAATGTATGAAACATATCTGAATGCAGAACACTTCTATTTTAATTGATTTCTGTGTCATGGGCGGCACAAAGAGATCATGATACAATATTTAATGAATGAGTGAAATATGCACAATTAAAGAGAGAGAAACCAGAGTCTGTGCTGAGGACAGTCAATTCTAGGCCTTTGAAAAAGAATCTCCCAAAGGAAATCATTTTGGGGGCATTATCTGTTAGAGTAGCCAGTCCAGTCTATTGTAGAAATTATCCATTGCTATCAAGGGCATAGTGTCTGCGACCTTGGCCAGAACAAAGGAAGGCAAAAGAGCCTGGGTCTGGGTCTTGGTCTCTCCCTCTCTCTCAGTAAATTCTATATACTGCAGTGTGTTCATCTCATCTTAAAAAAATCAGCTTGTATTAAACTGAGCACTGCATTTACTGGTGATTTCACATGACATTTATTATTTTGGATCTTTTTGCAATTACTGTTATGTTAAAGTGGTCACAGAGAGTTTTTTCTTTGTATCTTCTTTACTGTATTTTCCTTATTATACTTGAATAATGGGAATTCGGTACATGGAACTGACAAACCATTACCATCAAACACTGCTGTGACCTCTTGCAAAGGAAAATCCTAAGACTGTTTTATAGTATCTGCAGAAGAGGAACTCAGACCCAACAAAGCGAAAACCACAGAGGCAAACAGGAATTCATTCTAGGCTAAAAGCTAGCCGATGGTAGTCAACACTAGCCTTTTACCAAAAAAAAAAAAAAAAAAAAGAGAAAAACAATACCTCAGCTGACTACTAGACTCAAGCTAACCACCAATTTGGTAAAATATTTGATTGGTTTATTGTATTTTTCTGCTTGCTGGGAGATTATGTAGCAAAAAAGTAAAACAAATAAATAAAAAGCAAGTTTAAATGCTATGATAAATTACACTTAACATGACCACTGCACCCTTAGGTGATTTGGCAGTCTTGAATGCTTCACTTCACTCCATGTTGATAGGCAGCAACAATTGCTTCTCTACAACATTGCTAATGTCTTTCCTCATTGGCATTGTGTTAACACACACCTGAATGCTCCAGACCATCAAACTGCCAAAACCTCTGCTTTTATATATTTTAAGTGGTCACACTTGCTGATGATAACTTAATCAAAGGCATTTGGTTAGCAGCACCATTTAATGGCTGCTACATACCCTACCTGCACTTTTTCTGCATTTTGGCCTATTTTGTGTTACATGAGAAATGTAGTGATGTAAACTGCCATGTACTGTTGTTAATTGGAGGTTGTATTTACCTACCTACCTTGTAAGACCTTCCAAGGACAGGAGTGTTTTTAATGTGTCCTGATATGTAAAGAAAGTTTGCAGCGAGTGTGTCGTCAAAGATTGTTCTGAATTGGCATAATTATACCACCAACTATATTTTAAAAGGCAGTAAATTGGTTCCAAATGCATAATGCATTTTGAAAAGAGCAAATTAGCATTGCAAACAAGAAGATACAGCAGTGTCTTATCTGCTTATGCATCATAAACTAGATCAAGCACCTGTGATGTGTGTCTGTACTGTGATTGAGCAGCTAACCAATAGAGAAGTGCAATTTTTTCTGGAAAATTTAAGGGAGATGGGACAAGCAGCTCTGACAACTGCTAGAGTAATTTCACATCAGTGCCAGGTTAAAAGTTAAAGATACAATCAACAAAGACATTCCCTAAGCTGCTCTTAAAGTCAGATTGGTATTATGCAGTGTATGCATGCTCTGTTTTGGCAAATTAATTGAATTGTGTTAGATCTATCATGTCCAGCAGACTAGGAACTTGTTGACATTCATGACATTATAATTAGATCCTTATTTAATATGCTACAGTAATGACTTACTCCACATCTAAGTATAACAGAAAGAGTGCCTTGATTCAAAGCATTGGAGTCTCTCATTGGAAATTGCTTGTTCTTAATGAGGTAAAGAGTATAATGTGTTAAGTCACTCTCTTTGAAAATAACTTTTTTTAATCGCTTAAATCTGTGGTAATCAACTAGGTTTTCTCGGATCTTACTTTAACCCCACAGAAGTAGGGAGAGAAAGAGTGTGTGTGAGTGTGGAATGCATGTTATGCTCTTCATGGCATAGAAAAGATATGTTCACCTGGGTAATTGGTTTTAATGTTCATGTTACATCAGGGTTAATGTGATATTTCTGTGGGGTTAATGGAAATGTGTGAGTCATGAAGTCTGCCAGCTAAATTAGTGCTGCTCCATTTGTTTTGTGCTGGTTAGATCTCTATTTCTATTTTAATTACCGCACATTTTACACTTGCTCTTTATGTTTGCTGGGCCTGCACACCACTCCATTCATCTTGGCTGGCTATTGATAGGCTGCCTTTGATTACTGCTCCGCAGAGAAGGGAAACAGAGAGAGAGAGAGGCTAGAGAGAAGGCACACATGTAGCACACTACTGATACACATACTGAGGGTAGTATGCTAAAGCTATATTTTTCGAACATTCAAATGCTATTCGTTTTTGAGCAGTGCCACCCTTGCTATATTACAGTTGTCTGTGTAGATAAAATCCATGTGTGTCTGTTCTAGTACACTTACTTCAATTATGTTGCTGTATGGGCAATTGTTTGATTTATTTCTCCATTAAAAATTAAACAGGGCAATTACACAGCAACATCCAACGCTCTGTAATTCTCTCTAATCAAATCCCATTCCCAATTTACTCTGCTAGCAGAACACAGCTGTCTGTGAGAAGGAAAAGCTATTTCAGGAGGATTCTGTCTTTCGAAAGGTCTTTTCAGTTCGTTTAAAGTATATGCAATGAAATGTGTGATTCAGGGAAAAAGCAATTTGAGTTTATGTATGTTTTATCCACCCTGTACCAAAATGCTGCATTTTCTGGTGGTACCCCAACCAACTGCTCTGTTCATCAAATGCAGTTCAGAGAAATCCCCCCTTACTGCTCTGTTTAACCACACCCTCACTATAAACGATATGGACTCAGAGAACAATTTGGATCTGGTCATGCTCCACAAATCTAACCCATTTCTTTGCCTCTATAAAACCCTTAGGACAGCAAGGGCAATAGAAGGACCCATGCGATCTGACCAACTGTACCCAGTTGATCAATGAGAGAAAAGGAATACAGAGATCATCTATTACGCATTTAGGGTCATTCTATTTTCATTAAGACTTGGGCTAATGTGTCCTCATTTACAGAGGTCCCGATAGCTTCGCTATGTTCACAATGAACAGCATGACCGTGTTGCAGCCCAGTCTTGAATACAAGCAGGGGTCTACACAGGCAGCCTGAGGGTGGCCCATTTAATGGTGCTCAAATTCTTCTCATCTGTCCAGAAATTCACAAAAGGCTATTACCACTCTTTCCTCAGGGAGCCATGATAGCACTGTATTAATGATGTGGCTACCCTGCTGAAGCAAGAATTGACCTGAGGGGGACTGTATAGGAGTTCAACAAGTGCTGTACACAATAATATACAATCTGTAGTGCTTTACTATTATTTCCTCCTTTTAGATCTTTCCTCGCTGTACATAAACTTGTGGAACACAAGCCAATGGACAGTTTTTCAAACAGAGATTAATCTGACTCTTGGATTAAACTTTGTGGATTTGCCATTGAAACCTGGAACAAGGCTTAATCTGTGTCAGAAGTTCTCTCTTTTTGTGGCATAGAAACCCTATAATTTGACTGTATGTGATCTATGCATTGCTGGCACTGCCCCTGTCATGTCTGTGGCGTATTAGGTACTGGAGTTAATCTAACGGCATACTGCAAAGGTCAACACTAGTGTAGATGCCCCAAGAGAACGCCAAAAGCAAGGTGCATTCCAGAGTCTCCTAGTAGATTTTTCATTATCATGATAAAGTGCTACTCTCTAGTGGTTGGAGCCCTTGCCAAGCCTAATACACAGTATAATAGACTGTGCAGTTTAAGACCCCTTCACTCCTGCCATGCGGATATATATCAGACGAGAAAATTGCAACACCCCAACACAATGTCAGATTGCTTTTGTGGCAAGTGGGCATTCCCAAAGTGATCCAGGATAATGCATATCTATAGACACAATCAGTGGCATAGGCCTACACTGAAGTTAGTGCAAAGAGTATATATTTGTATACATTGTAAGGGAGACTTACAATGAGAAACAATGATGTTTTCTACAACCAGTTTGTGTCAGCTAGCAAGACAGATTGTCCCACATGACAGTTGAATTCTCATTAACTACATTACAAACGCTTTTAATCAGAACCTGCTAAGTGCTTAGTGCTATAAAACATGATAATGAGTATAATATGCAGATAATATGACATGGGTGGTTTACTAAAGAGCTTTCAGAAATGAAAAGGACAAGACACAAGTGTACTCTCCTAAGCAGACTGTAATATTACCTTTAATTGTTGAGGAGGAACAAAAGTTATTTGAAATGAATTTATTCAATCTCTGTTCTTGTTTGTTAAATGCACATTATTAATAAAGAGTAAAATGACACTGGCAATAGACCACAGGACATTAAGCTACCAGATACATTAACTCAAAGTCCATGTCCTGGCCATTCACAATAAATCAGTAAAAGCAACCCACTGCCTATTACTTACATTGAGGTTTGAGCACAACAGGAAAAGTCTAAATAGTCAATATTCATATGTAATAAACCTCAGAACTCTTCTCAACTTTGAGTTTTCAAGTTCTCTCACAAATGCCCAAGGCAAGGGTACTGCTTACAGATCCCCACGGCAAGCCTACCTAAGCTGAACTTATTCTCCTTCCTCACGACTCACTTCTGACATACTGAATGCCTGTTTGGTTCCTGACCCATTGTTTAAGAAAGCCTGTCCTGGAATGCTGGGTTCAGAAAACACAAAGGAGTGAGCACTGAAACTCTGAAATTATTTTTAGTAGATTGTTTTTAAAAAAGGGCAAGAAAAAAAGTTGATCGAGGGGTGTTGGCAAAAGGGCCAACATTTTTTCTCTTCTCATCTCTTGTTGTCTCCATGAATAACATGTATCTCCATAATAGGGACTTTACAGGAGAAGGCAAAATGTTCCTAACTTTGAATGGAAGTTATTGTAACAGAGATTATTCCAAGTCATTTTGAGCTTTTCCATTGGTCTATTACACATGTTTTCCATTGGATAGCAGCAATATATGGACTGGGGAGTGAATGGCACATTTTAAAACTTTAACTATGTTCAGATGAGACATTTGTGTGTTTAGGTGAAACACACACACACACACTTTGAATACATTCAGCTACTCAACGTCCGCTGAGTGCATTCACACAGATTATTGATACGGGGAAACAGGGGGCATCCGTTTTTATGAATTATGGGTGTTTGACACGTCTGTCTCATGCCAGTATTAATTCTGGGTGGAGGGTGATGGGCGTGCGAATGTGCCACACGGGGACTAATTAAAGGTGACAACATCAGGCTGCAATCAATTTTTAAATCTGACGTGATAGGACAGGAGACGAGACAATAGAGACATCATGAATGACAGAGACGGACAAGAGAGTGCTGAGAACACACTGCAGGCACAACCTCCAATCCACCTGAAGGTGATTTCAAAGAAGGAGATTACACTGACTGAATGACTGATTCAGGATCTAAGCAGATTTTTTTACGGTCTATAAAAACACCACTGAGGCATATCGACACAGTGTACCTATTATAATGTAGATTTGCACAAAAATACCTTCTAAAGTTAAACATAGAATAGAGTAGAAGGCATTCATTCACTATTTCAACTTACTTGATTATTTCAACGTACTTGATGTATACATAAGAAGTGACTTTAGTTGGGGTGAAAAATGCTCAGATGTGGTTTTACAGGCTTGTTTTCAACACCACCTCAGAATGAAACACATTATTATTCCTTTAATGGTTGGCTTCTGAAAACAATTTTATTGATTGGCTGGTATATGGCACTGTATCAGCTTAGATGCATAGCATAGTTTTGTTAGACCTGTAAAAATAATTTATTTTTGTAATTATTCCTTTCTCTTATCAGATTGCCAGAGTTGCCATACTTTCTGGGTCCTGTCTGTCCAGGCATTTGTGTGTTGTTCGTTTGTTGAAGAGATTGAAGTAGGGTCTGTTTTAGCCTAGCATCCAGCTAACACCCAGTCGCTTCACCAGCTTTCCCAAGGCACAAGCTCCCATGCACCAAGAGGTGCTCCTCCAGCTTTTCAGAGGCTTTCACGCTGGGTCCTACAGTGATGCTTCAGCCAGTCAGCCCTTCTCCAAACAGTGCTTTACCCATTTGGCTAGTGTTAGCTTTTAGCCTTCTTAGCTTCATGTCCGTAATTTATAAAAGTAGCCATTGCGTTTGCTATTGGGCTATGTGTGAGTCTAGACTGTTACGTAACAGTTTAGATTTTTTTAACTGTCCCCTTTTAAAGCTCTGTTTGACTTACAGTATGTGAATAGCATGAGGACACAGATCCGCCACTCCACAGCTCAATGCTGGGGGAGGGGGCTTTATACCCCTCTTGCCCACGTCTGGCATTAGCCATGGTGCCTATAGGGTCTTCTTTGTCTGCTCCAGAGAGTCCTTTTGTATTGGAAATATGTCTGTGTGTGCACATTACTACATCTGTGCAACTTAAAGTAGTTGAATGCATTTATTAGAAGGGGTGTCCACAAACATTTGCTCATTTTGTTCACTCTTTGTTCATTCTAAAACTGGATTGATTTAGCCGGTCCCTTTCCCTTTACTAGACTCAATACAGGTCAGCCAATTAGAGCAGATGACTTTTATATTCATATGAATCAATTTTAAAGGCAGAGTAACAAAAACAGCATATTTTCAGGCATAATGAAAAACTGAAAATCCGTGTGAAAAACTCATTATTTAATATTTGATACATAAAACCACACAAAGTAGTAAAGAGAAAGACAAATGTGGAATATGCTGTTTTCTTAATGTTTCAGCTCAAGAGTATTCATAGACGGTAGCCTATTAGCACTCATTTAAGGGCATGTCTTTTCCACAATTTAATAGGTAGAAAAGTAGTACACTGCTTACACTTCTGTAAGCAGTTCTGGATTTGAGCATTTGTTAAATGCTGCACCAAGTGCCCCAAGGAGAGAAGAATTTCTTTTAACTTATAGTGACGTGAGCAACTAGTGTAATCAATACAGTTCTATCCCCCAGTGGAACAACTAGCCTTGTGGAAACCTTTCACATTAGTCATCACATCTGTGTTCTATTATGTGTGTCAGGTGCCATCTCTGTGACATGATGCCATCACTCAGCAACAGGGTACTCTGTATTCAGAAGGGGCTGTGCTAGCTTGTCTAACCCCCTACTGCTTCACACATCAGTCCAGCGTCTCTCACTTAATTCAGCCCTACCGCATCTCCACACTGGGACTCAACCAGATGGAGGCCCAAGGGGGGACTTTCCAAAAGTGCATTCCCTAATTTGCTCAACTTTGTTCCACGGATATTTTATGACATGTCATTAAAACAGATGAGCTGTCTAGGGGGAGTCTGATAGCAAACTAGATTAAAGTGTTCAGAAAGAGGTGCTAACAGCAGTAAGTAGAGCACAACATCACTCAGGCAGTGCATCCTGCCCTTCATGTCAACCGTTGAGTGTAACAAGCACATCATTTTAGAACAGAGTGGCTGAAGTCAATCTCCAAGGAGTAAGACTTTGAGACCTCAATGCTTAGGGTCTAAATGTTTATTAAACATTATAATTAAAAATTATGTTGTTTTTTTTTTTACTTTTTAAAGGGCTAACATCATTAAAAAGCAGAAAAGCAAAACCGTTCACACATTTAAAAAAACAACTTTGGGCTCCCAAGTGGCGCAGCTGTCTAAACGCTGGCCCTATTCTCAGGTGATCGCCACCACCACCTGTTGCCGGGTGTCCCAGCGAGCACAATTAGCTTTGCTCTTTCTGGGTGGATAGCATGACCCGCATGTTCCCACCGCCACTCCAGCCAGCATGGATTTTTATTGGGAGTTTTTTATTGGGTAGAACTGTCAGTTGGCACTATCCTGCAAATGTCTTCATCTGTCCAATGCCATACTATCTGGGGCAGTTCAAAGTCAGATGCGGTGACTTGCTTCATGTGTTTCAGAGGAAGCACATTGTAGCTTTCACTCTCCCAACACTGGTTACTTCATATGATATTAACTTCATATTAATATTAACATATTTAATCATATTTTTATGTTGCTTATTTATTGTACTCTTCTACCAACATCTACTTCTGTCTTTTTCTATAATGTGTAGCTACAACTGTAAGATTTTTATTTGTATTTTACTTGAATGTTAGTTCGTGTGCATTAGCTTGTTGGTGACATGTCTCACACTGTTGCCATAACTTTATAGGTAGCTCTTCATAATCATGCTAGATATTCTGCTTAGCATATCACAGTAACCACTTTTTATGAGTTTTATGAATCTGTTCCACTGTTTCGTAGGCAAGAAGAGGCAATGCACAGTATCATAATTTTATTCACTGTGTGCTGTTTTATGTATCATGTAAGCGCCACATGGGACAAAAAAAAGACAAGCATTTTATGTTGAGGGTAATTTTTCATAGTTTCTAGCTTAAAAAATTTTACGGAATGAGCTGACTCGACAATTCACCTTGGTTTTCCCTTCAAGATCAAGGTTGCCTGTGGATAAGATAGAGTCATCTATTTTAATCTTGAGCATGCTCCATTATCACTGACCTCCAAGGGTTCTTACAGCAGCTGAATGGATAAAAGATGGAATAATGGAAAGAAAATAAAAAGCAACATTTATGACCATGTGATGTTTTTACAACACCTGCAAAAAGTAGACACATCATTGTTTACTAAAAATCAATATCCTCCCATGTTACTATTGTGGTTATGATGAAAGGCTCCATGTGTTTGGTTTCAAAATCGATAAAATGAATGACACTCTACGGGTGAAGCAAGAAGCTTATTATGTTTGGTTTACTGAGTTTACATACGGCTCTGTCATGCTCAACCCCACCCTCACCTTTCCCTTTGGGCTGCATCACAAAACGGACACACAAGGACTGACCAGAAGAGAACAGAATCAGAGCTTTGATGAACTCCTTTTCATGACAACAGACATGAAAAGAAGCACAGCATCCACTGTTAATGAAGGCAGTATGGATTAGACAGGGTGGAGAGGTCTGTTTTCAAAGGCTGTCCACTGGTTGTCATGTAGTTGCTCACTTGCAGGGGTGCAAATGATTGTCAAATGTTTCTGCATCTCAGTATTTTATCTAATGTATTTTTCCAACTCGAAGAAGAATCGATCGATCGGTCTAAATCCTTGTAAGAATATAGAATAATTCTCAGAATCTGCATGGTTCTTCTTCACATGTTCATGCATCTTCATGTGTTTGAGAAAATATCTCTGAGAATTATCGGGTTTAGCAAGAGGGACAACCCTTATCCTCTTATAAAAACCCAGACTGTATACCCAGGTGTCAAACAGTCTGGCATGCTAGGCTATATATGAACACATTCACATGTTGGATATCAGAGAAGTGGTAGAGGTGTGGATCGTTGAAAATAATCTGAGCTTCGGGCAGAAGGGCCTGCTGATTGTGAGTGAGTGAGTCAACGAAGCAGTGGTGAGCAGGCAGGTTGCTTGCACCTCTAATAAGGACAGCTGACAAGCTGATAATCACCACCCCAAATTAAACCGCTTCTAGCCTTTGGCCTGCAGGGGTTCCGCACCGGCCATGTTCAGCAATCTAACAAGCAAATTACAAATGAAGTCTCTTTTTGCCCTCGTGAGCAGATTATTCATTGAAGTTTATTTTACTGATTGCAGTACAGCTCTGCTCATCACGTATGTTGTTCCCTTGTTCCCCCTTAACCCTTGTTCTCCAAAGAGAAGGTCTTCTCCGGTCAGCGAACCCCACTCTATGAGTCCAACAGTGTTTAAAAAGTAAGCAGTACCAGCCTCTATGATCTAAATGAGAACATATAACCGCAAGGGTTCTGCAGAGCTGAAAATAGATGAAAACCTAAAGTTATCTTCACTAGGCTGGCATATGACCTCATCAGCCCAGAGGAACATCTGAGAAGAGGGTGAAATGATTCCTCAAAGAAAAAAAATACGCAACCACACAGAAGGAGGGAAAGTGGGGAGGGCGAGCAGCGTCTCAGTCGAGCCTTTGCCAAGTGCTGGTCCCGGCCTAGATGCCTGTCTGGCAGATGGGACACAGCGTTTGGGTGCCATGTGAAAGATGGCTTGCCAAATGCCGCGCCTCTCCTCTTACGCGCGGGCCTGCTGCTGACAGATTGAAAGCAAATAGGTGGGCGCAATAAACATAGCCACCTGAGAAAGTAGGAGTGAGCTGAACTGCCCTGAGCTGGCTACGTCTGCTGGCCATGTCACAGACCCAAATTAAAAGGCCAATTAAAGTCACATTACAGCATAATGAGACAACTTCTGCATATCTGAGTCAGGTGTAGGATATATGCCAATAAAGAGGAAAAACTGTATGCACAATTTTGTATTTGAGGTTAAGTGAGGATCACTGGCATGACATAACTGAAAAGCAGGGCTGTAACAATGAATCAAAACATTGTGATCGCTCAATACAAAAACAAGTGTGTGTTGTGGAGATTAGGCATGCTATTAGTAATGATAGGTCATGTATTGTTTGAACAGCAAAATTGGCAAATAATACATTTTAAGATTTTCTTATCCAACGTGAATCATGATTATTTTAGCTGTACAAAATATACAACTTTCTGTCCACTTTCCAAATATCAAACAAAAGAAATATCAGGGCTATTTTTGATTTTTTTTGTAATAATAATCACTATAAGATCATAATGAATATAAACATTTTTCATAAGACAGAGGTATTTGTGAGTCATGAACACCATTTTAAACATCTTCAAAGTCAAAGGAAATGGCAAATAATTACAAGAGCAAAACTCTCCTAAATCTCTCTTTTGATTGTTCAAGGAAAATAGGTCAATGGGGTCTGACAAGTTGCCTAAATATAAACTTACTAAAAAGCAAAGCTTTCTCTGATATCAAGCCATTAGCAGTTTCTTGACAAGGGCACAACCATGGGGGACGTTCTCCTGCTGAGCGTGTTCAGGAGATGGAAAAACATCCGCTAACAGCACTGGTCAAAGTCCCTATCAACACTCACCCTGTTTTGCATACTGGTACTTCGTAGCAGGCAGAGGAAAAGGGAAGAAAGCATTGTTTGCAGAGTTTGTTTGTCAATTTGTCCATTTATTAGGTGCACTGTTGAGGATCTGTACATCTGTGGCTTGAGTACTGAGTTAATTAAAGTGAGACCTCAATGGATGGTCTCTAGAGTGTGTCCGTCAGCCTCCGCGGACATACCAAGGACTTTAATCAACCAGCAGCTGGATACAAAAAAAGCAGAGATGGGCTTTAGAAGACAGCAGAGCAGAGCTTGACCTCACTTCAGCCACACAGTTTAACTCACCAGAGCAAATTTGAGGAATAGAGATCTTTTTGCCATTTGGAAGACTTTATCTGCCTTATTAGAAGTTTAACCAAGGGCATATTCAGAATTAGCTCCTCATCATGACTTTAAAATTCCTGCTGAAAAGCTATTATAATTAACAATTTGATGCTAAAGGCAAATATTCTGCAAAGTCTTTGTGTTCTGTGACTGCTATTGCTCAATCTTGGCTATGCTGGTTTGCCATCTCCTCGTTTGCCTCTGGTGTGGATGAAGACAAATGCGGCGGAGGGAGGCACACCCTCAGGAAACATGATTTCTGTTTTCCAGCCGAGAATCAATATGCCAACAGATAAGTGTAATAAATTGCCTCTCAAACATTATACACCTTTACCCGATCCCAACGGCAAACCTCAGATGATTGATGTTGTTACGCACATACTCTAATGTTTTATTCAATTTCAAACCCTGTCAAATCTGAACATATGCCTTCAGTTGTGTTTCCAGGTATGACAGACTGTAGATAGTTGCCAAAGTTTTTTTGGTCTATATATGAAGCATTGTTATGACTAATGCAGAGTTGGTTATGACATTGGGCAGATTTTCCAACTGATTTAAATTTGCATCAAGACGACACATCTTTGTTACCACATCGTCTTCAAAAACGAGTCTTTTTAAAAAGCTTGCCATTCCAGCATGGAATTCCTGTGTGGTAGCTGATAGCTATGAAGTGAAGTATATTAGAATATAAAAGTCTATAATTAAAGTCTGTCAATGCAATGCAGCTGAATTAGCAGATCTTATGATAGCCCAGGGTGTGAACGGAGCACAGCGGAGCACAAAATTCCATTTCACACATTGTTCATTCACTCCTGTAGAGAAAGTTATCACCTTGCCTCTCCATCTTCACAGTCTAAGATCACAAATGTCATGCTCATACCCTGCTGATATGACCCAAAACTCTTTTTCAAACATTCGTATATGGCTATGAACTTCCATATGCATGCTAATCTAAATGTATATGATAATTATAGAGAATAATTCATCTTTCCCACTACACGACAGATGTGTTCCTACACTTGTGATATCCTTCACATCACACATTATGTTTTATTGGACTGAAAGATGCAAAAGAGTACATTTGTCCAGTATTTTGAGTTTGAGAAGTATACATTATATAAAGTGAGTTTTTAACTTTAACTTTTAACTTTAACTTTTTAATTGTGGTCTTATGAAAAAATATGCGAGCTCTACTTTTTTGTTGGTTTATGTACTGTAACTGCAAAGGACCACAACCCTGTAGCATAGCATAGCATAGAATATACTAGTCTAGCATAGCTTTTAACACTGTAACAAGAACAAATACAAACAAAAATATTGTTGTGATAAGTCTTACCGGGTAGTGTCACTGTTCTTTCTGGATTATCTCTGGGTTCAGTCGGTCTGTGGTTAGCTATCTGAGGAGACTGTGGCCAGTTGGCTGGGTTAGCTTTTTGACTTTTGACACTGCTCCAGAGGCATCAGAGGAGAGGACTGCAAAGATACTTGCTCAGGTCAGCTATTCTCCCTTTTCCATTTGGCCTAGCAATAGCGTTTACCCTTTTTAACATTACTTCCATATTCTTGCGGAGTAGCAGGTGCATTTAGCCTCTAAAGGCTCTTGCTAGGGGCCTGGTATGTTTAAATATTGCCGGCGTAAATAAAAGGACACATAGCATATAGCAGTTTTGTGGTTTTGGAATAAACCTGTTTTCCAGCTCTGTTTTATGTACATGAGTTTTTCTTTTAAAGGAGAGGAGAACAGTGTTTTAGGTTCATGGTATGTCATTTTCATGTACCAATTCCTTTCATTATTTAACTGTGCCAAGGTAAATATAGTGTTCCTTTCTAGGGTACCTTTAAATGTCATTTACAAAAAGCAAGACAAATACATCCCTTCCCTTCAGTGTTCTATACTAAGCATCTTCCCCAAAATGCATGTACATGCATGCTGCACTAGTTGACGTAGTTAATGGGCAACTGCATAAGTTAGGTCACCTGCAACATCAGAGGTACTGTTCAGAAAGAAATGTGCTCTGCAAAAGAATGATCTCACTAGCAGATATACAGCAAGGTCAACTTCACTCTTCATGCCCTTCAAATCCCTTAGCTTTATCCAATGCTGGAAAGCCACACCAATCTTCACTACCAATCTGCAGACCATTTAGGTCAGGGGAGGTAGTATACTACACTGTGAAAAGTAGGTTGTCCTTTCAACCTAATAAAAAATACTTGGGGTAACAAACAATTGCACTGAGTTATTCAATTCAAATAAATGCTTTGAATAAATAATTATTTGATTCAAATAATTTGTTTATCAATTTGTGTTGAAAGAATGTAGTTTAATTGCTTGTTACCACAAAGTATTTTTGTTGCCTTTATGACATACCAAACAAACCACTTTACAGTGTATATTACATCATCTTTGCAATGTTTTCAGTGTAGTACAAACAAATGGATCATTAACAAACATTCAAATGAAGATAAAGAAGAGGCATCCTGAATTTACTTCAGTCAATAATTTGGGAGCACTTATAGTAAATGAATGACCACCTATAAAGGTCAATGTTAAGAGTCTTCACTGGTCTATCACTGGTCATGGTGAGTCAGTCACCATGTTCAGTACAAAATGCTTCTTGTTATTTTGAAAGTTTAGCCTGGCTGTGTGCCTGAGCTCCTGCATCATGCCTATTCCTTTACCTTATAATTGATTCAGACCATCTCCTTCCTCCAAGCTTAAGAATGGGGATCAGGTGTCTCCTATGTTAAAAATAAGGTTACATGGCTGGTTTTCTTGGAGTAGGTGAGGATCCTAGCAGCAGCACTCTGTACATTTTGTAACCTATTAGAGATTTTACAGGGAGGCCAAAGAATTCATTATTTTGACCCTAAAGAGTTCTGTTCAGATGTGCTGTTCTGTTCTGCTCAGAACACCAAACCTCTCTTAGTGAAGCAGCAGTAAGAAATACTGAAACTGGCATTTAGTCCATTTTAGCAAATAAAGTGTCAGACAATAAAGAGTGATAAAATACAGAAATATTAGTTTGTGCATTGCAGTTAACATTTGAGAAGTTAGAGAGCTGCAGCAGCTTTTTATTTTACTAAACTAATTTTACTGTCCCGTCCCCCGGCTGAATTGTTTTTTCCATCCCCAGCCAAAATGGATATGTTGATTGGTTCCACCACTAAGTTTGACTGTCTGTTGTCTTGCCCCAAGCTGAAATTGAGATTTTGATTGCTGCAGAGTTTGAGAGTCTGCCAGTTCATGCGTATGGGTCAGTGTCCATGTGGCTAAGAAGAGTGAGGAAGGTTCTTACCAATTATAGAAAAACATCTCTGGTTGGTTGTTGTATGATGTGTAGCTCTGCTATGGAAACCTAATAGTTTCAATGACAAAACATCTTTTTTCCCTCTAAACTGTCTTTTCTTTTGTATTTTCCCCTAGGAATCATATTTTTAAACCTTATTCTGCTATATTGTAGGAAGGCAGGGTTACACTTGTGTACACAGTGATCTTGCCTGCAGGACATGGTCAGGTAACTAGAGAGTGAATTGCACTATTATTTAACATCAGTTTGACTTTATTTACTTTGCTATTTCATTGATAAATGTATTAATATTTTGGACATTGGCATTAAAAATAAAAAAGCTCAATGACATAGGTGATAAAGCTGAAACGTTTTGTTTTAGCTTTTTTACTTATTTTATTTTAAGACCCATAATTTAAAGTGAAAGAAAATGATATGGCATTATATGATTTAAGAGATATTTAACTCCCTCTTACACACACACATTGCCACGGTCCTACAACTAAGGCCTGCTTGAAGCCCCCCTGCCTAAATATGATGGACACCAGTGTAAAACCAAAATATGCTCACCCTACATAATCATTGTTTAAGCAGCATAAAAACACTCAAATGAGCTCAAAGGATTTGATTACCAACATTTCTTATAGTGTTTCAGTTCTAACTGAGTGCTTTGAAAATATCCTGACAAGGGAGTGTTTCTGATTCTTCATCTGGAGGGCACCAAAGAAGCATTACCAAGTCTTCTAGTCAAACACTCAAGGGGAAGAACTTGCTTTTGGGGAAAGGAAGCGACATGGTGCATTTGTCACACAGTGCTTCTTTTTGTCCCTGGTGATTAGAAGGTGCCTAAGGCATGCTTTAGTCTCCCTCACACACAGCTCAGGGTGACAGTCCACCACTCAACCACATGTCACCTGCCCAAGACAGAGTCTATCTCTCTCTTACACACACACACACACACAAACACACACACATACACCTAAATGAACTCACTTGATGAACAAATAGACAGACTAGCATATATTTCTTGCACTTCAGTGCTGCGTCTATTAAAACTGAGGTACATTTAAAATCTAACTCTGACAGACAATGCCACTTGATTACATTAAACTGTGCCAAATGTTTATTGTTTGTACATAATTATTCATATGCTTGTATCATCATTCGGGTATCTTCAACAAGATGTTTTCTTAGACTGTTAAAGGGACGTAATAATGGTTAAAATGTATAATAATACAAATGACCTTAAGGGTCACATTTTCAGCATTTTTCCACAGAGCATTGGACAGGAACCCAGTCTCCAACTTGGAATGCTATTCTTGGCACAGCCCAGCAACCCACTGACCTGGCAAGCAACAAGTATCAGGTGGACCCAGTGATTTAATCAGGATTATTCTGAGGCTAATCTATCCTCACATTTGTATTAGGCCAGTGATGCCCACACAAGAAGATGAATGGTGCTACATGACTCGCTAGACTGCATTACTGTACTAAACATTGTACTTTTGAACATATGAACATACTTTTTTTAAACAATATTGAGAGAAGGAGGTTATATAAGTAACCACACAGCTCTATGAGGCCTTTAGAAAGAAGGTTGCAGATGCAGGAGTTTAAAAATGCAAAAATAAAAAATAAATTACAAGTGAAGAACATTTAAAACAACTCCCAACATGGTCAGGTCAGGCCATTCTAGCAAGTCCAGCCCAAGAACAGACCACAAGGTGTGCAAGGAGGAGACCCTTATCAAAAAAGATAAAAGTTGGAACGATGTGTTTTGGGGAAATGACTTAAAAGATTAATTATGTGGACACAGTAACAGATGACATGTTTGGCAGAAACACAGCATTTGGGCACAAGAACCCATATCAACTGTGAAGCATGGAGGTGGAAATGTCATGGCTTGGGGCTGCTTTGCTGCAGCAGGGCCTGGCAAGCTCGTTATTATGAATCCAATATAAATTCTTCATTGTATCAGAGGGTGAATGTGAGACCATCTGTGTAAACAAGGAAGCAAAAACATCATACAGCTGAAAGAATTCTGCAAGAGGGAGTGGGAAAACTTTCTCCCAGTTGATGTCAGAGACTCATAGATGGTTATAGGAAATTCACTAAGGTCATTTCAGTCAAAGGGTAAAATACCAGCTATTAGGGCAAAGGGTGTCCTAACTTATTCCTCACAAGAAATTAGTGTTTCTATTAATTACATTTTTAAAGGACATTCCTTCAGCATTATTTATTTAGTTATGTTACCTCAATTTGTAGTATTGTTAAAATGAAGATAAAATATCCATGTGTTTAAATATGTTAAAAAAGAATAAATGTTTTCATAGGGTGTCCAACTTATTTCACATGGACATTTGTGTGGCATTACTTAAATGCACATCTAAATAAGGCTCAAATTCTTAAACACACAACCTCCTTAAAAAAGGAATTTTCTAGATTTTATGTTCTGCCTACACGTCACTTTACATTTCACATGTAAAAAAAATGTTGGTGATCATTGTTTTTTGGGCAGCATTCAATGCTGTGTGTTGCAAACTACACTTTTGTACAAGTCTCATTCATGCCTAAATTGAAGTATGGTGGAGAATGGGGCAGCTGTTTAAGTATTGGCCTGTCATCAGAAGGGTCCAGGTTTAATCCATGGAGATGCCATAGTTATCCGTGTCCAAGAGAGTGTAATTAGCCTCGCTCTCTCTAGAAGGGTTAGCTGGCCATGCTTCTCCACTCACCACTCAGCATATTGTTAGCCAATATGGACATATGGTAGCTGAAGTAACAGAATTTGCAGTTAGCCTTCTCCTCCAAGTGTGTTGAACTATCCAATGGCTTTGAGGAGGAAGCCTGTGCTATTGTTCACTGTTCCAGTCATGGTGGCATTGTATTATAGGAGTCCTAGCTAGTGGGTGGGAATTGTTAATTAAAATGTAAAGGAAAACTGAACAAAGTAAATAAGGAAATGCTCCAGAAGAACTTGTTGATTCTGTCTAAAGGAATTAAAGATCCTGATGTCTGATGCCTTCAATTGCATCCAGTGTAGATTACCTCAGGAAGATATACCTGTCACTGTTAAAGACTGTATACAGTCCAAATAAGCAGCTTAAATAACAGCTTGACATTAGTCATTAGTGTATACAGCACATGTGACGTGTGGTATCACTGGTGGTGCAGAAAGTCATAAACAGTGTTGTGGTCTTTCACTTTTCTTGGCTGTTGGTTTTAATTAGTGTCTCCATCACACATCACACACTTAATATCTCCACTCTTTAGAGCCCAAAACATAACTCACAGTAGGATCATAATTACCGCTGTTGACTTTATGCCGTGCCCCTGATGATCATTTCCTTGGCGATGAGCATCACTAACAAGCTGTGTTAATGAAGTGTCAGCAGGCCTCCCACAAAAGTGGATTTGATAATTGATATACAATTTCTTCTTTGGAAGTCATTTCATTTATATCACTATATTAACATTTCTAATTCTGCTAACAGAGAAAAATATGATTTTAATGATTCTGATCATTCATATTGTCATATTGTCATAATGTCAAAAGAAGAACTACTTTTGGTCCCAGAAAGAATCTTGTTTGTAATAAAGGGTGGTAAGTGTGAAGAACCTTTAGGATTTCGAGCGTTTTCACATTTATGCTCTGGTCTGAATGAGAAAACAAGTTTGCAAACGTGAAGTGTTTCTGCTTGGTTTGGTTTCTTTTCACACAGGGAAAAAAAAATCACCAAAATGCATCACAACAAACCATGTGACAACATCAGACCTGTCTGGAGCGGGAGCACGAGAGTAAATACAGGAAGAAGGTCCTGTGTTCTGGACTAGTGCATATTTTTGTGCAATTTAATGTGGAACGGTGTCAGAATTAGTTTAGGGCCGGACGAGACCACCTCCCTTTAACATTCTGTGATTGTTTTGATTCAATGTAATTTTTTTTTTATACATTTGATTTAATGTATTCACACCTGCCCAAACAAAACGCAATGAATCAAGTAACCAGAATAAAAAGTACAGTGTGAAAACGCCCCAAGATTAAGCACCCTTTATCACCATTACAAAGCAGTACAAGAAAATTGAGCCTTTACGTTTGACTCATTAATGGCAGTGAACACACACGCTCATGATTAGGGCAGTGACAACACACTTTAGCCATGGATACCGGTCAAAAGCTGGCTTTAATAACCCTTGATATATACAAATTAATATATATATCTATTATAAACTTGGCTCCAAAAGTGGAACCAAAAGTAGTTCTTCTATCTTATTTTTAATAAGATAGAAGTCATCTAGCTGATCTTTTTAACTTCAGTCTTGTCCCCTGCTGAGGTTAAATCACCAATGTAATGGTAATGCAGGGAAACAAATACACAGGGTTCAGTTTGCACTGAGCGCTCTGAGTCAGTGGACAAAGGCAGCAACAAGGTGACATTAGGTATCTTTGTGTCCAGCTATGTTGACCAGTTTGGATGAATCCCAGTTTGTACGATACAAATAATAAATAAATAAAGCTAGGCCGAGCGCAGTATGCAATTATCAAAACCCTGCCCTCTCAACCAAAACATTCAAGAGCTTTCTGCCCTTCAGAATGATGGATAGAATTTCATCTAATGTGGCCGGCTACGCAATTAAATCTGTGGGACAATGACACTGCAGCAATGTCATACATGCACACACGGACACACACATAAAGTAGTTACAATCATTCATGTATTCATTTCTAAGCTTGATTAAATTACACTAACAAAATGCTAGTGACTAATTATAATGTTTAATGACTAATAGATACTGAGCCATTATTAAGGCTTAGTACACACGCCGGCCTGTCTAAATTGAATGAATAAATGAAAGCTATGTTTATGAGGACAAAACAGTAATAATGCATTCAGGAAGGGTTCCTCTAGTGAGTAAATCATGGAGTGATCTGAAGGAGGAAGTGCCCTCAGTCCTCTCAGGAAGTGGTGGAGCAGATGGCAAAGACAGTAAATCTGTGCTTGAATGGTTTCCCATTTCCACAACACTCGGCAAGTATGCAGGCAGGCATGTGAGCATGCGTGTCTTCCAATCTATTGTATATAGTGTTTGCTCATTGTCAGATGTTGGAGGTGGGACAGTACCTGTAATTTACAAGTATCATGGCTCGATGCCTAAGAGGCTGATGGTAGCCATTCGTCCATTTTCCCTTTGAGAAGAAGGCCAATCAAGATTGGGATTGGCTGTCAGGGTTGTCAAGCTGAAGGATGAGAGGAGATGGGGATCAGTGTCTCCGTCTGGCCTTTGACTGATGGACTGAGTGAACGTGTGGAGCCAGGTACTTTGAACCAGTCTAACACGGCTGTCTGAGTGCTCGGAGCTGCGTGTCCTTTTGGGAATAGCCTGTCCAAAAGCCTTTGATACTTTGATGTGTCACCACTCCTTGGTTTCTCACCATGTCCAGATTAACAGCTAATGCTGGCAGACTGCTCATTAGACAAGGAACTTTGATTGTATTTTGTTATTACAGGTCTTAGAGAACTGAAAGTAGGTTTGCTGTGTTTGCTGAAAGCAGCTTTTCTCCATTTCTTCCTTAGCTTGACCTGAAGCAAATCCTCTGCAGAGAGCAGATGGCTGCTTTTCTGACGTGAGTGTGTGTGTGTGTGTGTGTGAGAAACTGCCCAGGGACCGTAGTCCGAGGTATCAACCACACACACACATACACACTCTCCTCATCTCATCCGGACCCTCCCTCCTCCGCTCGAGTGCCTGAGTGATGGATGTGCGATTTGAAAAGACAGGCAAACCTCCCTGGGCTCCTCCTCGTGGAGGGAGGGAGTGACACAGAGCGAGAGAGAAAGAGAGAAAGAGAGAGAGACTGAGAAAGAGAAAGAGAAAATATCCCAATGTGAACTGAATTAGGTCCAGTCCAAATTGTTGACATATCCAGAGAGGGGAGTTAATTTAGAAGAGCAGAGATGGGCTCAATGCCCAGGAGAGAACATGTCAAGTTCACACAGGGAGAATTCTGCTACACTTTACTTGAGGGGCACATATACACCTTTAGCAAAGCGGACTTCACAAATAAACAAAGCACTTATGGGAAAGCTCTAATTCACCAAAGGCATTCGTTCACTCCTGTTTTGAGTGTAAGCTGACAGGTGTATTCAACATGTGCTGCAAGTTATCCCCAGAAGAACAAAACTGTCAGTCACACTGAGTCAGGTGATTACTTCATGATATAGTGGAGTCCAGGTCATCTTAGTATGTTCTGATGCTGGATTGTTTTGCTATTTATATTGATCTTTCATTACATCGTCAGCTTTTTGATTTAACTTTAAATAACTGATCCGCATCCATGTATGACGGTGCCATACTTCTCCACAATTTTCCATTTTATGCTAGAGAGCAGAAGCGGGGCTATTATTGTAATTACATGCTGTTCATGAATTCTGTTAATGTAGCTTGACAGAGTCTAGTAATCAACTGTGGAGATCAGTAGCCAATTGTAATCTAGTTTAAACATAAACTGCCCCAGCGATCAAGTTTGCGAGCTACTAAAAAGGAATTGGTTGCACAGAGTAAACTAGTTTCAATATATCTCTAAAACATACCCCTGCCTTATAATAGGTGTAATGTTCATCATTAAAAAAAACACATTACTTGCAGGAAAACTAAATACTAAAAGACCTTAATTCTCTGTAGTGCAACCAAAATTCTTCACACCCTTAGAGTCACACTAATTACGTTTAACATGTGGTTTAGGATGGAATTTACACACAACGTACAATCGAACTTACGTTCAGCTGGTGCAACTTGCTGCTGTGGTGGAGGGAAATAGCCTTCAGCTAACTAGATATATATCAGATGTTATGGTGACTAACCTGTTGCTCATATTTTGATGCTGGATGGTAGCTCCCTAAGACAGCTAAGCTGTCCATTTTACATTAGTATGGTCATCTTTGTGGAGAGATGTGATCTCCCCTCTTTCATTATACTTGCGTTGCTTGCTTGTACAGTATCTCAACAGTTCACACAAAGCTAATAGTGCCCTAGTTATCTCATAAAGGAGTTTGGCAAATTGGCTAAATGTAATATGCTATTTTTATTTTTGATTTGGATTAATTAATGTATATATGTAAATGAAAAAATATATATGTGATTATGGTATTTACAAATTGCTTTTCTTCTAGAGGAATGGCCGCTAGGGGGCTTGCTACTACTTTTCTGAATCTAAATCCATTTCATTATACACACACAAACACACATTCTAATAGCAGCTGTTAGACAGCACATTTTGTGAAGTTGGGCAGTTGTTCTTTATCTGGAAGGTAGAATGTATTTATGATTGCACATACCTGGTATTTTTTGATGTTAGTAATAATGCTAAACTGTTTTTTTCAGCCTATTTTTTCATAAAAGCCTACACACCAACATCTTATACCAAACCTCCAACCTCCTTCTGTGGCTCAACTTTCAATCTTCACTGACATCTTATTAACTCTCAACAGATACCAATACCCACAGATAGGTTTTGGTGGCTATAACTAGCTCACTTATTTATTTATTTCCCCATCTATCCCTCACAACGTGTAGCATGAAACATTTAGCCCAAGCCAAAAAATAGCTACAGACATGGCACAGGGAAAATAAATACATCCTCCAACATGTTATTTCTCTTTCTCTTCACATCCAAGGCTGTGTTCACACTGCAAGCCTAAGCGCTCAATTCCAATTTCATGCTTAGATCCTATGGTGGTTTTAAATGCATCTTAAATCAATCGCTAGTGTGAACAGGTAGTTCCAGAACTGACCAGAAAATGCTAGCAAACCAAAATAGAGCACAAACCCACATATCCCCATCTTTCCTTACGATAATAAACAAACTTTTCCCCAATTTTCAGGTCAATGTAAAAATATCTGAGGTCGCACTGCCACATCAGACACACTAGTAGTGTGAACACCTGCTCATTCAATGTTTATTCCATAATCAAGAGTATTGAAAAGGAGTTTGTCTCCGACTGCTACAGTAACTGTCTCTTATATTTGGGGAAGATTTTGGAACAGTTCTGTGAGGATTTGATTGCATTTAATCACAGGAGCTTTGGTATCTGATGTTGTATTATTAGTTCTACACACCATCAGCACATTTTTGTTGTTACCCAAGGAAAACAGTATACATGTACCTTCAAAGTTACGACATGGCCCTTAAGGTTCAAGAGTGCATTTTAAACACACACTACATTCACGTTCCCAGGAGAAATGTATACATCTTCAAATCCTTTTCCTGAGAAGTTATGAAGTGGTACACATTTCTCCTTTGAGGTAAAATAAACCTCAAAAGGATATGGACTGAGCTCCATCACTCCAGAGATCACAGGTCCACTGCGTCACAGCCCAGTGTTGGGGGGCTTTAGCCGCCTGTAGCTGATGCTAGGATTTGGCGAACTTAGGCTCATGTGCAGCTGTTCCAGAGCATGCCATTCTATTGACATTTCTATCCTATAGTGATTATACAAGCAGTGTACATGAAATTACATTTCGATGTCAGTAATAGTCCACACCATAATCAACTGAATTCACCAATTAGAAGCAGTGTCCACAAACCAGATTCTGTGTCATTTTTGCTGGTTAAACTCTTATTAAAAACAAACCAGACGCATCTGTCACAACCCATTTTGATTTAAGGAATTTTTCCTTTCAATGTGACCACAGCACAAGATAGTGTTTCTGTCATTCCTTTCCATTGGCTGAGCAGTGATACACAGTTAAAAGTAACTAAGGTCATTCATAGTAAAACTGCTATCTCAAACCATTCACTTTGAAAGAACCAACTCTGGGTATTTCTCTCAGGTGAAGTACTTGCTTTTCCACTGAGTTTACATACCTGCCTCAGAAGATTACTGGAGATACACTGAATCACACATCAACATTAACAATCAAAATGCTAAAGAGTGGTGGACCACAATGTTCCATCAACATCCCGGCAGAAGACACTAAAGCTGCTCCAGATCTTCTAGAGAGGATTTTATACTGAAGAGCTCTTGCTGTCAGCGTTCAGTGACTCCCCATGGTTCATGGGGAGTCGGAATGGCAGGAACAGGCATCAGGCCTGGATGTGGTGTTATCAGTTCAGCAGGCGCTTCTTCCTCAGATTGATCACCGTTAATGAGCTCATCATGCTCCCACAGAGACACATCCCGATTACATCTGCAAGCCACATGGGGTGCGAAAGTACTTGCAGAATTACGTGCTGTCTGTCATACACATGCAGGCACACACAGTCACAGGTAACACGCTCACTGACACTGTCATTTCCCATATCTAGAACATGGCCAAATATGATATGGCACTAACAGGACAGTTTATTGTGGCCTGTGAAAGTTTATGCATGCAGCAAAAACTGAACATCACGTCAGTGCTGAAACTTTCTGCATGGATAACAACGATAATTAACTGCTGAAATTGTGGGGTCAACCCAGAGACAGGAAGAGGCCCTGTGGTCATAATGCCAAGCAGGGGTTCAAGAATAGATGCTTAATTCAATTCAATTTTATTTGTGTAGCAGTTTTCACACTTCTCACAGACCTCCAGTGAGCCAGCCAAAGGCAACTTCCTCAGAGCAGGACGAAGAAATCTAAAGAGGGACCAAGACTCAAGAAGGGGAACCTAACCTCGTCTGGTCAGTACCAGCCCCAAATGGAGGTAAATTGCAGGAGCAACATACTGCAGTTTCACCCCTCTGGACATCAGAATGTATACTAAAAGAATACTGAACATTTAGACTCACTCTGATGAGTTTTTGCAGGTGTCACAATGCAAGGTGTTTGGCAACATGAAATCCTAACAAGTAAGAAAGTCTTTAAAATGAACAGATCTTGTCCCATTTCATTGGAGTTAACCTATTTTTTACCTTTTTTGCATTACAGACAAGGTTAAAGGTAATTTTTTAAACTGGATTTCACTGCAACACAGTACTGATACACAACATGCAGAACATTTGCACTTTGATTATTGCACAGCTGTACAGATGTTAATTTTCTGTAAATGTTTATATAATTATATCTGTACGTTAAAGCTTTTTTACAGTTCTTTATTACTTATAACTAGTATTTTGTAACTTATTATTCTTTATTCTATTTATTGGTTAATGTATTTTTCTCTCTTAGTGTAATACTTGTTAACAGTCTATTTGTCATGCCATATTTGTGTTGCTCTCACCAAGTAAAATTCCTTGTGTGTGTAAAACATACTTAACATAAATAAAGAGATTCTGATTCTGAATTGTTTATTTAAACTAACAAACTAAAACAACTATTAAGCTAGAATCTTGCATTTAAATATATATAGAATCTTGATATTCAAGACACTTGACGTAAGCAAGTGTAAACACCCCCAAGATGTGTTGTGGTCAGAATATGATCAGAAAATCAGGTACTAAAGTTCATGAAGGTAAAACACTCCTCTAAACATACATAAAACAGACTCATAAACATAAAAACACAAAGTCAGAAGAAAGACCAAATAAGAATATGTAAATTGTTCATGTGAAAATTGAGGTCACAAAGTGAAATTAACACTCATCATAAAGGACAACATCTTTTCATACTGCCCTTTTCCTCTGTACGGCATATAGAAACGTTTAGGCTGTTAATACAGATATAATTGCTTCTAGTATGCATCTAATAAAAGTAAAATAATAGTACCTTGACCTTGCATGTGTCAAACTGGCCATGAAAAATAAAGTGCTTCCACTAGGTCCTATTTATCTCCCTCTATTAATAATGATACATTTTTTATTATACACTGACTATCTGCTCAGGCAAAGAATAATCATGTGAATGTGTTCAAATCTACAGAAAATAGTCTTAAATCTATCCGGTACAGAGAACAGGTCAAGGATTTAATCATTAAGTCATCAAAGACAAAGCTTCAACTTAAATTAGTCTAATCTCATAAACTCTGCAAAAAGTCAGGACCCAGGCTATGAGCTCAGGATTAGACAGGTGCTCTGCTTCAGTGGTAATTGCTCCCTGGATGACATAGAACCTTCCTTTGGCATCATTAATCAACAGAACACATTACAATCAAACCAGCGCAATTAAGAAACTAAATTAATTACAGGATAAATGGATGCACAAGTACAAAATATTGGTATTCCACTTTTCTCCATGTCCAATACTCTAAACCTGTACCAGCATTACAGATAAAATCAAAGTCAGTGAACAGACTATATTTGCCTCTCACTCATCACTGGATTTGGCACTGGGAAAGTTTGAAACCAGGAGGGCTGGTGTGTGTCTGCTCCAGCGATTTCCATTCTATTGCCAATGGTTTTTCATTGTGCTTATAAAAGCTGTGTGTACAGACAGACACCTGTGTCAGCATTTACTCAGTATTTTAACATTTTCTCTGGTGTATAAATAGAAGGATTGTGAGATACCTTATGGTCAGGATTAATAAATGGCTAAATGCGGTTTTACATGCCCATTGACAACTTTATGTCTAGCTCTGCTCAAGAGCTAGTTTACAGCAAGGCAGTGGCTTTATCCGGAAGCCAGAATGCCATTATCCTGCCAGCACACTGGGAGAGGCTGAGTAGAACTGGTGTTGTCAGAATGTGCAACCCTCATCCTAGGCCCCTTAAAAGGTCTTATTATCTTCTATCTACACTTTTATCTCCTTCATTGATGTCCACTGGTGTGTGTTCAGGAGAAAAAGGTTGCACCTCCCAGTGAGGAACCGGTACTTGTCAGATCAAGTCAGTATAATTGTTGGCAGAAGGGACAAAGACATGCCAGTGCTGTCATTGTGTCTTGTCTTCGGGGTGCAGAACGAGCTCCAGGCAGAATCCACTGAGAATTTCAGCCCATCCTGGTGTCATTCCCACATCCTCGCATTTCTTTCTCTATTTTATTCTTTGGCAGATACAAATTCCTTTGTTTGCGTTAGTTACCTTTCTATAGAAACCTGTCATGCTAAAAGAGAGCACCAAGATCCAAGGCACTTGGCGGTCACTTCGGCATGAAAAGTTGGAAGCAGAAAGAGTAGTCATCTGACTCGGCTGCTGCTCTGTGGAAACTGATTAGAGAATATTTGGGCGCTAAACCCAATATAGTTGAGGAGATTCTCACCACATTAGTTAAATGAGAAAAGCAAGACAGCAGTGTGGTGTTTTATTGGGTTCCAGCACATGTGGGAATTGGAGGGAATGAGTCAGCTGATAAAGCTGGAAGGAAGAGCATAGATGTTGCTCTGCCTTCAAATAAAATTGAAGTTTGGTCAAGGTTGACAAAAAATAGAAAAAATAAGGGGAAGGGGGAAATTACTGGCAGATATTTTCACTGTATAGAGCCAGATGTCACATGAGCAAGACAGCCAAGATTCAGAAATAAGAAGGAAGTAAAACTGGGAAGATTAGGACTGGGATACTGTGTGTTCGGGTATAGCTTGATGTTAGTAGGTTAATATAATCAAACATATGTAATATGTTTTAGTGCAGGGTATCTATACACAGTCCTGCAAATAAGAACAAAAGATAAATATGTAGTGTACCCTCTTAAAAACATCCAAAAGAAAAAGGAGATTCTCCAGACCAAGGATGATCACCATTTGTGGCATTAAACAAAGTAGATTAAGCAGCCGAGCAGTTTTACCAAAAAATAGTTTTGATGGTTGTTGTTAAGCAAATTTTCATTTAGAAGCCTTAAAATACAGGATGGCTGAAGGGGGAGGGATGTGATTGTGTACTTGTTTTGGGGTTGGTTGGCAAGGCAACCTTAGTCTTGGTATTTGATCTACTAGAGGTTAGAAATCGTTTGTGATGTGTTTTGCTTTTAGTGTTTTTTACCTTCTCTAAACTTTTGTTTTAATAGAGTACATCTTGTGGTGGATTGTGCTTTTTTTTTCCAGCACACTTTTCGTGAGAGACTTCATCATTTGTGCCACTTGGGATTTCAAACAGGTAAGAGGTGCACCTATTTATTTCACACACATGTAGGCCTCTTCTGTGTTTGCTCCCTAGGCTAGAGGGTGGTGCCACCACTTGTACTTTTGATTATTGGACAGGAATGTTTAGAGTATTTGGCTTGTCTCCTTTATTTTTCTATCGAGGTACATTTTAGACTCTGTAGAGAAGTATGGCTTTGTTCGGTTCTCTTCTCTTGGTGCTGTCCTTCTTGCAATGTGTGTGGTACTACATAGCATCAGATGCAGTTTTAATAAAACAAATAAAACATATAAAATAGTGATTTCACAGCAGTGTTTCTCAACCCTGGTCCTGGAGGCACACTTCTCTGCACATTGTAGTGCTTTCCCTGCTCTCAACACAACTAATCAGTTCATTATCAAGCCTTTTCAGAACTAAAGGGGGTATGTTAAAGCAGGGAGTCCACTTAAACATGCAGGGCAGGGTGCCTCCAGGGCCGGGGTTGAGAACACTGTCCTAGATCAAGGTGAACAAGGGTCATAATGATTTAAATTTTGAAGTAGACAAAATGACAAAAAGCTTTAACTCATTCAAATTCATGTTTGTAAAGCCTTTAACTGTTTGATCTTACTTACCAGTCAACCTTGCAGCTACCTTAGCTACATTTGAAAACCATCATATGTCCCAGTTTTGTATCATTATGGAGGTAAACCTAAACAAGAGCCAGAATGGAGAACATGGTCTATTACAGCAGTCTTTCAAAAATGGTCTGAGGCCAATTGTTTGTTCCAGTTTAATAGTCTTTATAAAGTGTCCAGCACCTTCTGTCCCAGAACATGTCTTTTTTGCATAAATATTTCAACAGCAATAATGATGACAAAAGTGGAAATGAGGAAATCATGATTCTGTATTTGTTCTTTTAATAAGCTTTGCTTCTTAGCGTGCTTTTGTCCTTTTGCCTCTGGGCTCCTTCGTTTCCTGCTGCAATTTTATCTTTAATTACTTGGAAAGACTGGCATCTCAGGGGTCATAATCATAATTATCATTGATGTATCTCATTAAATGGTCTCATTTCCATAGAGCTTGGTTCTGGATAGGGATTAGACCTGTGAAGATAGTTGTAGGTGGTGAATGATATGACTCACTAAGACAAAGTTCAAAGAAATAAATGGGTTTAGTGATTTCTGGTGCTTTCAGTGTCACCAAGAAGTACTGAGGGTCTGTGTTGAATATATAAAGAATGCAATGTACACTGCCTGAAAAAAATGAAGTTTGGATTTAAATAAGTGAATGGATAATTACTACAGTGATTGTTTCTGCTTGCAACCCTAACCCAATGTACTGAGCAGCTTAATTTCTTAAACAACCATGTCGGAATACACATCCCACAGTACTGGAGAACATGTTACACCACGTTTGCACAGCAGGTTAAAGGGGCCCAAATTTGATATTTTTTGTCATGTGACGTGTTCTCTGTGTGACAGTGTGAACAGCAAAACACACTGAATGTGATATTTTCAATTCTGATTTGGGCCATTTTCACACATGGTATTAAAATCCAATATGTAGCAACATGACCCAGGGTAAATAGATTACAGCAGTGAGGGATGTTTTAGTAGAGATGGACCATTCCGATATTAGGATCGGATATCGGTCCCGATATTAACAAAATTAGCTAGATCGGGTATTAGACAATTAGACTGATCTATGGAACCAATCCTTTCACTTTAATTTGTTGGTGTAAGACTGCACTAAATGTTTACATGTTTGACCAAGTTGCACATTTATTCTCAGGTTCAGATTTTTATTTGGAATTAATGTTTACACTAAATAAAATAAAGATTAGACTAGCAATGAAATAGGTGATGTGGTCTAATGAGTACAAATGTATCTTACCTCCGAGCAATGAGTGCAAGAAGGGAGCACATAAAGCAATACACCCACCATCCATAATCTGATAATCTGATAATCTGGGCTTGCTTCTATTGGCCAGGTCTAGAATCAGCAATGTTGCATGGCAATAAAATAAAGTCAGATGACCAGCTACCTGAATGCATTGACTGTCCAAGTTTTCCCACCAATGAATTTTTGTTCATCCTCGACAGACAGCACCAGGATTCATTTTTCACACTAAGTCCTAACCTTAACCCCATTAAAAGTCTTTGGGAAGGGCTGTAGAGGTCTTTACAAAGTGATTCAACTCCACAAGTATATAAATGGGTTGTATAAGGTTGTCCAAACGATGCCACGGCCTAATCTAAACTAAAGAAGGTCCACTAAAATAATAAAGTGAGACTTTTTGACCAGGCAGCATAGCTGTGAATGCATGAACGTATACTCACTGGCAGTGCCAAGCTGTCACCAAGTGACAGAGAAGAAATGCAATATCATACCCAGCGTGAAGTCATTTTCACCAGCATTTTGACCCTTAGTGTGTGAATCTACATTACTGCTAATTAACTAGGCTGCTAGCGTGTCCTCCAAAAAAAGGACCAAGTCATCCTTAAGACAAACTCTGTCCATTAATATTGATAAATTGGTTATGTACGTAGCAGAGGGATCTCAAAGACCCCACTCCTGAATGTCCATCTGCCTTCTCCCTTCATGGTCAGCCAGGGCTTTTAGGCATTAGCTAAAAGATCAATGACTTGTCCTTGTGATGTCAGTGAAAGGTGAATTACATATAAAGCTTTACATTTATTTAGCACAATGTCATGTTGAAATGTATGTGTGTTTGTACCAAAGATGCCTTATGAGGCTGCTAAAATGAGGCACCAGGGGAGAGAAAAGAAACCTACCAAAACCTACACTGACAAACCTTCTCAAAAACATCTTAGGGAAAGCAAAACCTATGTCATGTTTATGGTGCACGAAGCTCAGCTAGCTAAAAGTGTTTGGAGACGATCAATGAAGTGACCGCATTCAAGCGGTTACAAGCCAACCTCACATCTAGGAGTTCAATATGGCATTTCTGAAAGTGAAAACCATTGAATACAAGACGGGATAAAAATGAGCTTAATTAACACCCTCAAAAAAATGGAAGTGAGTGAGAAGAACCACACACCATAGACCTAGGAAACCAGAGCCATGGCCTACCTGGTGTAAAAATTTAATGGTGCACTGCTTTGTGTGTAATGCCAGGCAGCACAAATCAAATACTCCCATAAAAACAGTTTGATTGTACTGTCAGAGTTCACCAAACGTAAGCATACTTAACACAAGTGACACAATCTCCTGTAAAACAAAGTTGGGAATGTACTGAACAGTGGTTCAAACAGAGCACACTCAAATGCTATTCCTAACAAACCGTTTTATTTGAGTAAAACAAAGTTAGATAAGGTGCAGGTAAAATACCAGACTATAATAATCTAAAACTTAACTCACAGCATTTCACTCTATAATAACAGCTCTCTCCCATCAGTCAGCATCTCTCCTGTTTTAAAAATTACTCCAACCAAAACTTTCATTGGTCAGTGGTCCTGTGACTTGTGTGGCTAAACAGGCAAACCTGTGTAAATGAATAGCCAGCGAAAGAGAGAGACAGGCCCTGTCCCATTACTCGCACTTGCACCCCTTTTTGGCATGGTTGGCTGTAGGGTGTCCCATTTCTTTAAATTTCACTAACAAGGGTGCTCACGAATGCCCCCATGAACAACTGTGCTGCCCCTCTCATACGTTTGCATCAGGTCACACTTTTATAAAGAAAATTATCAATGTTCCACTACGATGCCAACCTAAAAATGGAGAAAAAAGAAACTGTGAGCAGAATTTTAGATGAGGGGGTGTTTTTTTTTTGCATTTGAACCCATAGTATCCAGAAGAACATAAATTGGGCCTCATTCACCAAAATCGAGAATTTCCTAACAAGATTCACTTTCAGATTCATGTGTTATTAAAGCGCAGAATTGTAAACTGAACTAATCCCCAGTAAGGGATGTCATAATCTTTGATAGTTCAAGGAAGAAATTTCTTCTTAAGAACATGACACACAATGTCTCCATAACAATGATGCCATTGCTTTTAGTCAGCATAAACAAAATCTGGAAATAACTGCAATTTAACACTCACAGCTTCACAATCTCATATGCGAAATATGTGAGGAAGCCCTGCTCATGCCACTACAATATTTAGCTGGTATCACTGATTGGCAGGTCACATAGCAAAAATGTTTGTCCTTCTGTTAGCATAATGAGAAAATGATAAGAATGAATGGAGTCTACAGACAAATTGCTTGTGAATGATGAGTCACTGTGTGGTCAGCGTAGCCATTGTGTATTCTGGACACAAGCCTTTGGGACTAGTGTGTATGTGCGTGTGTGTGTGTGCGCGAGCGTGTTTGTGTGTTGCACCTGGCTGTGAGAGTGTCACTGTCCCCTCTCTAATTCAATCCTTCCAGCTGAGATTAACTCTAATAAACCATCTGCCCTGTCATCTTCCAGCATGCCTGCCACACCACCACAATGGCTCAATACCTCAAAAGCGCATCTCTTAAAGATGCCACACAATTTTATCCTGGCTGATACAGGTGCCTCATCAAAGAGAGCTAAAATAAAAGAAGAAACAAAGCAGAAGGAGTTTAAAGAGCATATGTAAAGGCCATTCATGGCTTGAGATGGACTCAAAGAGATCAGAGCAGTATGTGTTAGAGGAAAAAACGTATGGTTGAATAGCATTTCAATCGAGTATTGTTTTACTCTGCAGCAATACCTCAAGGTCAAAGCTCTTAGCGGCTTTGGTCTGGTAGCCGAAATAAGCTACATCAAGGATGACGCATTTATAATAAGAACTTTTGTTAGTTTCTTGTATTGAGAGGGGGAAGGGGTAACATTTTAATGAAAAATCTGATGTGTATTAAATTAGTTACACTACAGCTTCAAGCAACGTCTCTGTAATTACCTCTGATCCGATTTAGCCTGCCATAATTTGCCTTAGCCAAAAGTGGAGACCAGAGAAACCTGGTATACCTTGTTTCTGTAGAACACGCTCAAGTAAGCATAGTGTATAGTAACAGATATGTTGGACCCAAAGCTCTCAAGTCGGACACCAATTATAACAATACATTTTTTGTATAAATAGAGGTTTTAATGTAGAAAACGCTAGATGTGATGCATCTGCAATTATGCTAATAACTGCATCAGGCATGCAATAACATAACAGGAGTTTAATTATGTTCCGTTGTTCTCTGGATGCTGTGAATAGTTAGACGATTAAAGTTTAATGGATTCGTTTGCATTTATGTAAACGAGAAAAATAAATAAATAAATCAAAATCAAAAACTATTAAATATTTCTGAATTAAAATTAACATTTAATTCATGTACCAACCCAACATAACAGGGAAATAATTACTGTAGCCATGCATGTTGATGTTGTATAACTCCACTCTCAGCTTTCTCCTTCTTGTGTTTTGCACTCTTATTGGCTATTTATTGTAGCTAGTCGCTGCACTAACTTCCAGTCACGGCACTTTTTACATTACTGGATTTAGAGTCGCCGACATGTCCAGACATTAAACCTGCTAGATATTTGTAGAGGCTAGATTTTTGTAGATATTTGTAGGCGCAGACAATCTTTGGTGACTGACGATTGTGTCTTTCAGTAGTTTACACATAGCAAGTTCTAGCTAACATGCTAGCTAGCAAAAGCACATTTCCTGAGACTTTTGTCTGAGATCTTTAAAAAAAAAAGGGGGGGGGTTGTGTATTGTAAACCTGGCATTAAGCAGCAGTCGTCTTGAAGTTGATGTGTTGGAAGCAGGAAGAAAAAAAAGTACAAGCTAAAGGAGGTATGTAGTGGTTAGAAAACACCAGAAATGGTCTACAGAAGGACAATCAATGAACCAGCATCACTACCCAAGGTGCCTACAATTCGCATATGAGCGGGACCATGGCTTTCTGCTGGGTATCCTTGGTCCTGGCATTGATGTAATCACACACACACACAGCGGTGGGCAGCCAACTCCAGCGCCCAGGGAGCAGAGAGGGCTTGCCCAAAAGGCAGCTTGCCAAGCCCGGGAATCGAACCCACAACCCTGTTATCGATATCCCGGCACTCTAACCGCTGAGCCACCACTGCCACTGGACACTGCCATGTGGACATTAACCTTAACATTGTTGCAGACCAAGTACACCCCTTCATGGTAACAGTATTCCCTAATGACGATGGCCTTTTTTTAGCAGAATCATTTAAGGAACATAAAGAGTTTAAGGTGATGCCTTTAAATGTCCTAGATCTCAGTCCAGTTCAGCATCAGTTGGATTTTATGTACAGGCTTTTTATTCTGTTAGTATTTCTCTCTCTCTCTCTCTCTCTCTCTCTCTCTCTCTCTCTCTCTCTCTCTCTGTGTCTCTTTCCCTCCACATTTCCCTCTCATCAGATGAGAAGCAGTAGACCACTCAGAGCCCAGAAGGTGTATCTCAGGAGGAGTGAACATTTTAAAAGCTGGCTGCCAGTGAGAAGACTGCTGCTGCATGCACCTTTTTTTAATATTTTTTTTTATTATTTCTGTTGGTGCTTGCTTTGCAACACATGCTCGAATTTTGTTTGAGAGAATCTTTTGGAATACAGCTTGCCTGCTCCTTTCTTCCCTCTTCTTAGCTAGCTTACATATTTAAATGCCACATGTTCTGTCCCCAGCAATGCCTTAGACGTAAGGTTGGGTCATAACAGATGTGCTGGACAAACCAGTCTGATCTGTGGGGCCTCTGCCGCCCAACTTACAGGACTTAAAGGATCTGCTGCTAATGTATTGGAGCCAGATACCACAGAACGCCTTTAAAAAGGTCATGTGTAGTCTATGCCTCGACAGGTCAGCTGTTTTGGTGGCATGAAGGGGACATACACAGTATTCGGCAGATGGTTGTAATGTTCAAACTGATCAGTATATGGAACAAACCATGCTAGATTGGCACACTTTGAGGATTACACCCCAATGTCACAGTTTAACAATATCCATAAAGCACAACAGAGAAAACAGGTGCTGGTTGGCATTCAGCTAGCATTATTTCACTTCAGTTCAGTTGAAATGTTTTGTCTGTGTTATGTTCTCATAAAGCAGCTTTAAGGAAATCTAGATCCAAGTTCCCCGGTGAGCAAACCAGGAGTGCCAGTGGCAAGGGAAAACTCCTTAAAAGCACAAGGAAGAAATCCTGAAAGGAACCATTTTACTTGGTTAATATACAGTATTAGAGTAAATCCCTTTAGAAGAGGGGCACCACCATTGAGAATGTGCTGCTGCCCTCTGGAGGACCTAAAGTGCTAATGAACTTCATACACGACCTAGAAACCTCTACACACACTAAACACACAAATGTGGTGACTTGCAAGGCACAGTGCTCTGTGAAAGGTTGGTACAACAAGGGAATCAGTGTGAACTATAGAGCATATGCGTTCTTTTCATCCACTCCAGAACATTACATTTATGTGCCCTTCTCCTGCCTTCAAGCTGTAGTCCCTTTAAGATAGTTTTTTTTTTTTAAATGAGCATGTCAAATCCTAATTTGTGTTCTTTAAGGCAAAGAACACAAGAGAATGCAGTTCTGTAATGTTCTAATCTCTATTACTTTGTCTGCTTTGAATTTGGGCATGGGTGTGCAAAAATATTGCTTTTTATCTGTTGTACTCTTGCTTCAAGCAGTAATGTTACACTTGCAAAGAAGCACAAAGCCACTCAAGGAGTAAATCTTGCTAAATTGCATGAACAAAATGTAAAAAAAAAAATAATAATAATTAATTTGGTGAAGCATATTTACACAAATCTCTTTACTCGTTTGCAGTTGTAATGTAAAATGTCAATGATGTGTTTTTCTATCTGATGTTGGCTCTAGTAAACAATGAAATTATCTGGATATTTCTGTATAATGTTATAGTCTGGGATTACTAAAAAAGAAGAAGGCAAAGAAGACTAAAAGGTAACTCAGATGTTGCTTCTGTACATGAAGCAATGAATTTGAAATGTCCCATGCCACAGCATCCAGGTCATAAACTGGGCATGACCTTAATAAACCTAGTCACCATGCATTCCCAATGGTTTTATAAGTGATTGAGCAACACAAAGAATGGGAGAAGGCAGGAACCCACCACATCCCTTTTCTGTAATTGATGCTCAGACCCATTTGATTTGATGTTAACTTTATATAATATCATTTCAATTTTACTTTAATTTGATTGTCCTATAGAGCAGGGCTTCTGTTAGGAGTGACTGAAATTGGATGAGGTTAAACAAGCCAGTACTGGGTCAATATATTAGGGTAACTGTTATGACCCAGAGTTGGCCATGTTGAGTTACTTACATATCTCAGCAATGCAAGGTTAGTTTAATCTAGGGTGTTCTGTGTCTACAATGCCCCAGTGGTGTGCTAGTATTTGATTTCCCTCAGCTCTAATTATTAACAATCTAACTAAACAAGTGTGTGTGTGTGTGTGTGTGTGTGTGTATAAACATTGGGTAACTGTTTTGGATAATCCATTGATAATATTCTAGTGTGTTCTAGATTTTAATGTAAAAAATAAATTAGATTTTTTAGTGAACAGTGATGTTGATAGACAGATTATCACAGAAATGCTAACTAAATGATGTGACTTTGTTCAAAAATAAAACTCACACAGGACTTTCATCAAGAGAATAAACTAGATGTCCAAATGTTTGTGGACACCCCTTCTAATGAATGCATTCAGCTACTTTAAGTTACACCCCTTGCTGCAAATGCACAGACACACCGCTTGTCTACTCCCTGTAAAGAAGTAATGCCAACAGAATATATCCCTCTGGGCTAGAGGGGTATAAAGCCTCCTAGCATTGAGCTGGTAGAATTCTATATTCTATAGAATTCTATTTTATCTTTTCCTCATCCCAACTCACACCCCTGACTGTTGACTGGTTACTTTGTGTGCATGCATCTATTGGCTATTCAAGTAAATGGAGAGCTGTGAGGAGAAGACCGATTGTACTGTCCACTCAAGAGTCTGTCATGCAGGGAGTTCTCAGAGGATGCTCCACACTTTAGTCTCATCCCTGTCACTCAATTCTTAACCACAGAGCAGGACTGGCCTTGGGGACTCCATTAGACTTGCATAAAAAGAGAGAATGTTGGGCTTTTTACAAGTAACAGGACTGATCGCATGTCTGTCTTCACAGAATAAATGATGGCTGGTCACTGTGACTGCTAGGCTGGGAAACTGACAAACTGCACTTGTTCACAGAAAGGCTGTGAATCAAAATACAGAACAGTGAATGTTTCCCTCACCAGCAGACTGAAGGTTGTTTAATATCTGAGATGTAAACAGTCATTTAGAGTGGTTTGGTAAGAAGTTATATATTGCAGAGAAACTTATAGTAGTGGTGATAAGAGGACTCCTGATTTATTTATTTTAAACAGGGAGGTAAATCAAGAAACTGAGGAATGGATGATCAGAAAGGTGAACACATGATAGGATGTGCTTTGCTTAGACTCCTGAAAGCCAGGTTCAAACCAGCAACCCACCAAACCAAAGGGCAGCATGCTACCACTGCACTCCGGAGGACATGTGAAAAGGAGGGGAAATAACACTCCAAGAAGTGGCAGTGTAATAAGTCAAACGTCTTGTCTTGTCTTGTCTTGTCTTGTCTTGTCTTGTCTTGTCTTGTCTTGTCTTGTCTTGTCTTGTCTTGTCTTGTCTTGTCTTGTCTTGTCTTGTCTTGTCTTGTCTTGTCTTGTCTTGTCTTGTCTTGTCTTGTCTTGTCTTGTCTTGTCTTGTCTTGTCTTGTCTTGTCTTGTCTTGTCTTGTCTTGTCTTGTCTTGTCTTGTCTTGTCTTGTCTTGTCTTGTAATAGTGTAATAAGACATTTCAAAAAATATTTTGTAGAGAGACAGACCAGTAAAGACAAAACTAGAAAAAGAAAAGAAAAAAAACATATTTTTTTGCTCAGTATCAGTTGCATGTCTGACATGCAGTGAAAAACTGTGCGGTTGTCTGTGCATTACCTAATTTGATTACAGCAGCCTTAGCCAATAAAAGCCTTTCATTGAATTAGTGGAACAGCATGTGTCTCTCCTGTATTCTATAACTGTGTTTATCACTAGCGTTCAGCAGAGGGCGCTGCTGCACTTTTCCCTTCTACACTTAACAGCATGCACTTCTATAAGCATGTTCCTTATCAATGACAATTGTTTTTTTTTCTCACAGCAGGTAGAACAAAGACAAAGTTGTTGTAAGCAAACATCTCTTACTAAGTTTGGGCTAAAACTTTATATTCTCCACATGTGTTACCAAGATGGAAACTATCACATTGGCTAAAACACCATAGTCATGTGCCTTATCAAAAAAGAGCTAAAGAACAGATGATAATTTGTGCCTCAGTGTCAACAAAACAGTGAGAATGACTTTCGCAGAGAAGGCTGGATGTTGTTGTGGGCTGGTTGACATGTTAAGAAATGATTCACTGACTGCTCATAGGGCTTATCAGCATCTGCAAGTCCTTTCATTTTAATAAATAACCTTTATAACACCAGGACACAAAGCGAGCAAAGTGTCAGCGTTACTAACCTTCACAATGAACCACAATTCACATATAAGGTACAATCCTTTATTCAAAAACATACCAACATTCACAGTTTCTGTTACTTGTAGATATTCAAAAGATATTTAAAATATACAGAAATCTGAATTTGTACACTGTAAGCACAGCACTTGGCAGATACTGGGCAGAGGAACAGGTGGAAAGGAGGTTAGGCTTGCATACAGACAAATACTCCAATACATCCCAACATTGTGACATAATATTTCACTGAGAAACAGGAAACTGAGCTTAAGCAAGCAAGCCCTCTAAACAATTAAGATACAGGCACAATCAGCACTGCTGCACTTCTTGTTCGCTTGTCTTGGGCATCTTTAGATCTTCAATCCACTGGTGACACAATGTTTGTTGGCAGTCAAATAGTGAGGGGTGTCCAGGGTCGATTTGGGGTCATTCTTTTGGGGCCTTCTTCAGTTGCAGTTGCTCAGATTTACCAAGTTCTTTACAAAAACTCTCAAACATCTTACCCCCCTGTAAGTGTCACCTGGGACAGCCTTTCTGCTGATATGTGCTCTGACTGGAGGTGTATGCACATGTTAACTGTCCCCTGCACTTTTCCTCTCCTCCAGCTTTTCTAGTTGCTTCTGCCTCCTTTCTAACACCTCTAACAGTTTGGCATCACTGCGAGCTTTCTCCTGAGCCCGAATCTCTGCCAGGTCTTCAAAAAACAAGTGCCTTCAAGAGAAAGAGTGAGGTTTAGTCCAAAGGTTACAGCAACGATCATTTTTATTATTGTCATTACACTGACAGGTACAGCTTTTTATTGTGTGAGCATAAATTCAGACATGTAAACTATTAAAAATAAAGCTTTTAAGCATTTCAATATTTACAGATGCTTAAGAACAGTGCTAAGGGCAGCAAAAACAGCGTGAGGGCTAACAACGTAACACAGGAGTGTGAGCATGGCATTAACGTTAGCCACCCATTTACCTATTAAAGAATGCTGCTGCGAGTCCTGTGAGCAGCGCGCCAAACAGGAGCGGCTTTGTAAGGCGCTTTTTTGCAGATAACTTGTGCTGCTTCATGTCGGAATAATAAGCCCAGGTGTCTATGGAGAGAAAATGCGGAAATGAACGTTAAATAATATTGTTAAATGAGAAATTGCCATTTCTGCCCAGACTCTGCGCTCTGACCTCCAGTCATGCACCAAAACACGTACGCACCACTTCCTCCGGACAGCGTTGTATCAAATGTGTTTCTGAGACGTATTTGCCACTTTATAAATAAGTTTGCAGGCTACGTCTAAAGTACAGATATTCAATCAGTCGCTAAGACTTAAAGTGTCTTTTAAGATAACACTGACATTATTTAAGACAATGTCAGCCTTTGACAGGAACGGTTTGTTGCTGAAAAATCCGGGGGAAGAACCAGATACGTGCACATGGGATCCGTCTCAATTACTCTGTGATCCCTATCTAGTGCACTAGACGTTTAAATGCGATGGTGGTTTCCACTCAGATAGTGCACTACATGAGCAGCCGGGAAGTGTTTGGGATTGAAGCATAATCTGGCTAGTGTTGGCTAGCAAGTCATTTGGGGTTAGCAGTATAGATTCAATCAGCAAGTCAACACTTTAGTAACAGCCGCAAAGATGTTTTCAAGAATGTTGTCAGCTAGCTAGCTACATTTTCTAGACTAACGTAGCTAAGATAATGTTTCGTAGGAAGCTAAACTTTCATGAAACTGTTAGCTAGCTAGCTGACTGGTAATTTAGGGCATTTGCCCAGCTTGCTTCCTAAGTCTACTTCAACTGCTGATGCTTGAGTAAAAGTTCAGTAAAGTAACAAAGTATTTTCAACAGAATAGGTAAATACAACAGAATAGCGTTCAAATGTAACTAGCGCTAGCGTAAAACACCCTTAACAAGTTTAACGTATGGCCGGATGTAGCTACACACTTTATGGGACAGTTTGCCATCATAAATAAACCTCTGCCTGCTTTTTCACGATTGCAGCAGGCATGGATCGATTCTGTCCATCAGAAAGACTCGAGTACTTGCAGGGGTTGGTGACAGAGTTTCAGGATACGGATAGTGAAGGTACTTTCTGGAAACCTACAGTGAATGTGAATTGACTTTGCCTTTAGGTTCAGTGATGGTTAAGTGTGTGAGTGAATGTATAAATATGAATGAATCAACTTCAGCTCTTTTCTTCAATCTCTTTAGAAGCTAAAGAGCAAATCCTGGCCAACTTGGCCAACTTTTCCTATGATCCTCGTAACATGGGAGCCTTGCGGATGCTGCAGGTCACTGAGCTTTTCCTGGACATGCTGACCGAGGAAAATGAGAACTTTGTGGAGTTTGGAATCGGTTAGGTGAAACCATAATGGACACATTACTTAATGCAAGTATATTCTCTGCCTGCTTTAAGGTGTGTTTCTGTCCCTTCAGGAGGTCTGTGTAACATCAGCATGGACCAAGAGTGTCGTGACCAGATTTTGGAGAGCGAAGGAGTTCCACTCGTGGTAGGATGCCTATCGAGTCACAGAGACGAGACTGTTCTCTCTGCCATCACAACACTAATGAACCTTTCCACACCAGCGTCCCACTCTAAAATCACAGACAGTGCTGTGGTCCAGTGCATGCTGCGCCTCTCGCTCACACAGAACCCTCGCCTCAGCAACCTGGCCACGGTTTTCCTGCAGGACTACTGCTCCCAGGAACAGGTGAACAGAGCCAGAGAACTGATGGAGGGACACAGCCAATCAGCAGTCGGAATTCCACTCCCAAAAGACATAGTATAGTAAACTATTTCATGGTTGTTAGATCAGAGACGGACTGGGAAACAATCGACTTTCCCTTTTTATATGTAAAAGCATCTTCAGTGTATTCCACACTTAGCATTCCTTAATGTCTGTCCTTCATGACCACAGCATGGCACAGTTAACCTGTGTCCCTTATTGTACACGCCTCCTCATTTTTTGTCTGAAGGAAATTGAAAATTGGATGAAAGAACAAGGAAATCTTGCCATTACAACTATTTAAAATAGTACACATTGTACAAATCCTTTTATTTTCTTTCTAGAGCAAAGTTAATCCATTTCAGTCCTGGTGGGTTGGAATTGATGAACCTACTAAACCCGGCAAGTGACATAGAGTTCAGATCAGATCAGTGTTTGAACAGGGAAGATGACAAACTGCTGAACTCGGGCCTTCTAGGGCCAAAGTCGAAGGACCCTGTTGTAGTAAATGGCTTGAAAATCTTGGTATTTTTCCAGCTCCGATGAAAAAAGAATGTGCAGGTCTAGTAAAGTAGTATCTGTTCTAAAGTGAATCTAAAGAAAGACCCCAAAGATTGGTGGTTCTAATACCAGTCCTCAGGGAACTCCAGATGGACCTAACTCCAGATTAGAGTCAGGATAGGATCTAACACAACCCATCACTGACATTTCAGAGGGCAAGTACAATGGAAACCAGGCAGTATGATGGGTATTATAAGAGGGGTGTTCATCTGTAAGCAAGCTTTTGGCTGGTATCACTGTGAGAGGTAAAAGTCTTTCATGTCTTGTTTGAGGGATCTCTGCCTATTCTTGCTTGCAAAATACTTCTAGTTTGTTGAGATTCTTGGATCATCTTGCATTGAGCTCTTGTATTAAACTGGAAATCTCTACAAAGATTTCCAATATTTAGGTCAGGAACTATGAGGGCCATGGCAAACTTTGGAACCTGTAGAGGTGGTCCATTAGGGATCATGGCATTACAGCAAGATAGTGATTTTTGTCCTCAGCTTATTTAAAAACAGTGTGATGTTTTTTGTGCTTCCAGAATGTGCTGGTATTTAACTGAACACATTCTTTATTTTACCAGTGAAATGTTTCTTGTGACATTGGCTGCAACATAAGCCCCAAGAATGCTTAGTCCTGCTTTATAGTTGAAGAGGTGTTCTTTTCTTCTGTACTTTTTATTCATCAAACACTGTGCATTTACTCATTGAAAAATATTTCCGCTTCCACTGGATTTTTTTCTTCTGATAACTTTTTCATGAAGGTGCTCAGTGCACTGCCACTCCAGTGTCTGTTAAAGTTTTACAATCAGACAGGGGTTCTCATTTACCTTTCTAGCCATCCTATTAGCAGTTCTATCAGAAACCTTTCTTGGACTTCCAGACCTCGACATGACCTTGGTGAGACCTTGGTAAAGTTATCTCCTAATATTGGATTTTAGTGCCAGAACCAGTACAAACCAGAATTGACATTCCCTTTCAGTGGTAACATTAGAATTCTGAAAGGGAGCTTATTATCATATGGGTTCAAGAGCAGCATCATACCACTGAACAAATCAGTGAACTCTCATTCCTTTTATCTCACAGACCAAATGTAGTCAAACAGCACACGTACCTTATTCTTGACATTTATGTTTGTTATAGTTCACATAGTAAGGAAACAAGTCTTGTGATCTTACTGTAAAAAGAATATATATTTGTGTGGCATTATGTTATAATGTAAAGGATTACAAAATAGCTGAAATGAACAGATCACTATGAAAAAAAGAATATATTTTTGATACATGAATCACATAAAAATAATCACAAATAAAAGAGTAGATATCTAGAGAAAATCTCTTGTTCTCTATAGATCACAGATAAAGGCTGCATTGGTTTTGTGCATAACAGGATATAGTAAAACACCTTTTAAAAATCAACATGGTATTCAAAATGTATATTAAAACATTAAAAACTACATGTACATTAAAACATTTGTACCAATTATAACATCTTTAGTGAAGTAAAGAAAATACCATTTCAAACACGATTTTCTAGTTATTAATTATTACTGCCTGCATCAAGAACAGTATCTCTTAGACTTCTGTCTAAAGTTGCTAAAGGCATGCTAACAACTTCTAAAAATCACAGAATATACTTTGAATGTGAATAAAAGATATAACATATAGTGAAATCACGACAGGTTATGAAGCAGAACATCAACAGTTTGCATGATGTCTGGCATTTCATCTATTTAAAAAAATACTTCCCTTCCATTCACAGTTTCAGCTGTTTCTCTGTCTGCTCTCGCAGTTTGTTCTTCTGGATCTGAGGAAGGTGAAGAAAAGAAACAGCCTCAGTGCTATTTGACTATTCAATCCTTCAACTGTAAACCACAAAGCTGCCGCCGACCCCTGAAACCACTTTAGCGGATTTTGTGCAGACAGGGAAATTGTTGAAATTTCTCCTGTCTAGAGATCGATGTGATTAGGTTCAAATGAACGCCACTCTTACATTTTTAACATTTCTTCCAAAGTATGGCCACAGAAACAAATAAAAAAAGGTGGTGCAACCACAAGGAATTTGTGATGGTAGTTTAACAGACTGCAGGTCTAAGCAAATGCGATGTATAAACTGAGTTTTTGGATGTACAGAACTGGCTGCATCATTTCTACCTAAACAATGCCGTAAATGGCAGCATAAGCCATTTGTCCTTGTACCTATGTAAACAAAGGCCAACATTTCTTACTCACCTTTCCTGAGACAGTAAGAGGATAGCTCTCAACAAAAGTCACGTAGCGTGGGATCTTGTAGTGGGCAATCTACAAATAACGAAATACATATTAACAGTTGTGCTCCAATCAAATCTGTTAATTTGTAGTAATTTTGGTTATTGGGAATTACACAAAAATGATAAGACCAACATTTTCTAATAAAGGCAAAAAACACAAATAGCACTGAAATATCTTGTCTAACTATAACCTCCAACTTTAGTGGCAGATTATCATTAAATTGTTTTCATGGGTCATCTTCTCTATTAGCTGAAATGTTTTACTCAGGAGATAGAGCCTTTCAAGCGGATCTAACCTGGCCTTTGCAGTATGTCTGGATCTCCTCAGGGGTACATTGTTGCCCAGGCTTCAGTCTAATGCAAGCACAAACCTCTTCACCCATTCTATCATCCTTCACTCCAATCACCTGCAAAAAGAGATAACTGAGTGACACCATGTTTACCAGAAGTTGCTCCATTGTTGAAGAAAATACAAAGAAAGGTTCCACCTCAGGTTCATCATTTCTGCTACTTTCTAATGCAAATCTTATTTAATGCTAAAGGAGGCATGGGACTGACGGACTCCTCTGCATATATGCTCACCTGTGCTTCCTGGACTTTGGGATGTGTGTGCAGGAACTGTTCAATTTCAGCAGGGTAGATATTTTCTCCTCCACGGATTACCATATCTTTAATTCGTCCCTCTATTTTGCAGTAGCCAAACTTGTCCAAAGAGGCAATATCACTGTAAAACATAAATGGCTCAATGTCATGAAATCTATTATGGTAAACGTATATTTAATTAAACTCAATTATTAATATTTCCATAATGTAGATTGAAGGTACACATGAACACATCTCAAATGTCATAATTAGTGGACCAACAGAAACACTCCAAAATACACTGACTTACTACCTTTACTTAACTAACTTTTTCCTGCTTCTGTAAAGTTACTGTTTTGGAGCTTTGGAAGGTTTTGCACATCTTCTTTGTTAACATTTTTTATATATTTTGAATCTTGCAGTTCTTCAGTAAAACTACTAAGAGGTAATCATAGATACTAGTTAATTTATTTCCTCATTACATCTCCTCATTAGCATTCCTCTAATAATTAAAATAATATACAGTAAATAGGTCAAGCACACATACCCAGTTTTGTACCAGCGCTCTTTAGTGAAGCATTCTTTGGTTTTGGCTTCATCTTGCCAGTATTCCAGCATGACGCCGAAGCCTCTGATCAGCAGCTCTCCTTGATGTCCAAGAGGAACAATGTTTCCTGTTGTAGGGTCGACCACCTTCGCCTAATGAAAACAGAAATGATCAATCAGGCATGCACACAATACAAAATTGGTCCCTTTACAAACTGGTGAAGGGGATGTAAAGCAAGAACACATGCATGTTGGTAACAGTGTGTGGAAGAGATGTGTCTACCTCAGTGTGAGGGATAATACATCCAACAGTCTCTGTCTTTCTCTCCATGTTGTCCACAGGGAAGCCACAGAAAGTCACAGGACTGTTCTCAGTGGTGCCATATCCAATCTATTCCAGTAGAAAAAAGAAAAGGGGTCAGTATATCTTCTCTCTGCATTATACTTATTGCTCCCACTTCATTTGGAGAGCCCCCTATAGATGATCTACAGATGTTCAAATATCTCTTTTAATCCACAACAACACTAGGGTTAGGGTTAGAGTTAGGGTCAGGAACTAGGTTAGTTTTAGGTCTGGGCTTGAGGCCAGGAAACAAAAAAGGGAAATTTAACATCAACACTGTGGCAACTTTACAGGAGAGGTAAAAACTTGATGTCAAATGTAAATTATATAAATATATATATACATATACATATATATATATATATATATATATATATATATATATATATATATATATATATATAAAACTTAAGCAGATACACATTCCTGAAGGAAAGAAACTAGGGCTCTAAGTGGTTCAGCAGACTAAGGTTTGCTGGTTTGAATCCCAGGTCATGCTGCCTTCAGCAGCCAGCTCTTTCCAGGAAGGAGGGCAAGAGGGAGGGTGGGTCGGTCATAGGGGGAGAGTACTAACAAGACGGCTAATAATTGAATAAAAATGAGGGGGAAAAATTACAAAAATGAAGATTTGTTTAGTTGAATGAATGTTAAATACAAGCCTATACAAAATATCTACTGCACGTAAAAAAATCTTAACACCATTTGGACCAATCAACCTCCCTTTGCATTGCATGTGGAATTTTAGTATAAAAAAAAAAAATATTATAAGGCAAAGCTGATATTACAAACACTTTTTCTTCTCCAATGTGACTTTGTTATCATTTGGGATACAGATAGATAGAAATAGAGATTCTCTCAGAACAATGTTTCTCTCCATAAATTTCCTTTTTAAAGTATATAATTAGAGCTTGCATATTAATTTACAATAGGTTTATGTAATGAAAACATACAGCATTGTCACCTGAAGACAAGCAGGGCTGACCACTCTGCAATTACAGCAAAAGTTGCTTTCAAGCCCCTCAAGTCTTACTTTTGATACAGCAGGGCTCAACAAAGGTGTTATGTCTACCCACAGTCAACCATATTTTCCCAAACCAGCCCAAAGGAGTTAGCCTGCTGAGTCAGTATGGAAAGAATAGGAGGACTGGAAGGCAGGTGAGGTATGTGGTGCAAGTCTGAGAACTGGCTCATCTGCTGCACTGTATCTCTCCTATGGGTGGGTTAGCTTTGCTGCTCATTTTATGCAATGCACATTAGATCTCTTAAAAGCAGTGGTCTCATAATGATTGAGCAGATACACACTCCTGACTGGCATTAACCATGCATATCTGACTGATATTTCTTTTCTAAAGAAAGGTTAGCCGTGTAGGCTGGCCTCTACAGGGGCAGTCAGAGATTGAACCTGGTGTGAACGCGTACCTGAAATGCCAGGAGATGCACTTTCCCAATAAAACGTTACATTTGTTGAGCAAACACGAGATTCCACCTATTCTGAAAGCAGCTGCCATATTCATAAACAGACACACCTGAGGCCAAGGCCAACATTTCCCTTAGTTCACTTTTTTCCTGTATCACCCAAACTGATCTAGTACCAGTCAGCAGCCAAACTGACCTTTTTTTTAATACAAGAGGTAATAGCACTTTATAGCACTTATAGCAAGGGACTGCTTAAAAATACAAAAAGTAGGGTTAAATGAAATAAAACCATAGATTGTAGTACTTGTAGTACACTGTTATAAAATAATCAACAATAAAAAGAGGGGATAATGTCCAGCACTTCTACCTAAAATACTGTACATATTTGAAATAGGAGACACTGTGCAGGAATGCACTGCTGATTTTTCTTTTACAGAAGAAAAGAAAAACTCATTTCCATTGTTGTGACTCGATTCGAGCCAAACATCTGGCAACGATTATATGTTATAAAACAGTTAGCCACACAGGATCGGCTCCCTCTTCTCTTTCCACTGACTGAAAAACAATAAAAGGTCTGGCAGGTCCCACACAGTAGTTCTATTTTAACCTCTCAGGAGCTGGCAAAGCATACACAGCAGCAGCCTAGCATGGGGTCCTTGTTGTAGCAACATTAAAAGGCAACAAGCTTTTGAATTTTCAGAACAGTAATCAACTTTCCCACCCAATATATATTTCCTTAATGAATAAATTCCACCATCCTTAAGCTTTCAATACTTTCAAAAGATTTGTTTTGTTTTGTTTTGTTTTGTTTAAAAACCAAAGTTTGATGTACCAAAGTGAGTTTGATGTAGAGGTGGGCAATATGACAATATTTTATATCTTTTCGTGATTTTCTACAAAGGTTTTTCTAAGCATATTGAGAACATATTCAGTGCTTAAAGAACGATGATTAACTGCACATTTCAATACAAACAGTGTAATTAGTCTGGTTTAACTGAATGAAGTGCAGCACATTTTAAATAAAAAATATTGTGCTAAATATGCAAAAGTATCTGGATGGTACTTTTTAAAAATCTATCACTACTGATACATTTTGTCTGCAATCATGTCTATCATAATAAATATCTTGATTTGTGTCTTTAAATATTGCAATATATTTTTTATTACCATATCGCCCAGCCCTAGTCTGATGCAGATATTTATGTTGTTATATATTTATGTAAACACGGTCATTCACTGGCCTGTCCATTTACTGTAGATATGGAAACTAAGCTGCATGATGGGTTATTATTAGTTTATTGTTTTTGTGATGTAACACAGTAGTATTAGTATTAGTACAGAAGTATTTTCTATATTAACTAGCATCTACATGTAGCAGTCTACAGCAGGTTAGCCCATCATTTATTAAATAAGTCAACATTGTTGCCTGGACAACTTTTTAAACAAGGCAAAATACAGTGCGACCAATTGGAAATGAGAGCATTAACATACAAAGTGATGTAAAATAGGTCCTTATAAGAGCACACAATATTCTTGAGCTAATTATTAACCACATGTACAACAATAAACTGACACAGTAATGATACATCTCAATACAGTAGTTGGAAGATCGTGTAAGGGTTAAATTTTTTTAGGTACCCCACTTCCTCTAACCACATCTTAAAAAAAAAAAAAAAAAAAAAAAAAAAAAAGCGCTCTGGTCAGCCTTGAGCCCAAGGAAAAAAATTCCTACCATGAGTAAATATTATAAATACTGCTTCACTCAGATGGCTGCCATTTCTCTCTAAAGGTCTTATAAGAATCTTTTTGCACTGCCCTCTTTCCTCAGTCCCACACCCTCTCTCCTTCTCACTCTTTAGCTCACCTCTTGCTCATTCCTTCAGCACTCACATTCTCTCTCTCTCTCTCTCTCTCTCTTGCACTTTCTTTCTCTAACTACGGCAGAGGCTTTGTGTGGATTCCTGTTGCTGTGTGACTACCTTGCTCTTTCAAGACACTCGGAGAAGACGAAGAGAAGAACAGGCACAGGAAAGCACCAAAGCATCAGAAACCGGCTCAATATGAAGGTTGGGCGATTTCAGCTGGTGATCTGTATACAGCTTTTTGCCTTATTTGTAGTAGGTATACAAGGCCAGTGCCCCAGCCCATGTCACTGTCACGGTGACCTTCAGCACGTTATTTGCGACAATGTTGGCCTGAAGAAGATTCCTCGCATCTCAGAGGCCACTCGTCTGCTCAACCTGCAACGCAACAACCTGGGCATGCTCACCACTGGAAGCTTCAGCGACATGAAGGGGCTCATCTCCCTGCATATGCAACACTGCCAAATCCGAGAAATCGCCAGCCAGGCCTTTAAAGGTCTCAAGAAGCTCATTTACCTCTACCTGTCTAACAACGAAATCAGCACCATCAAACCCGGTGCGTTTGAGGACCTAACCGAGCTTACCTATCTTTATCTGGATGGTAATCGCATCTCAGGCCTTTCTAAGGGCATCTTTTCCCCCATGATTAATTTGTTCATTCTGCAGCTTGACAACAATAAAATCCGTGAACTGCATCCAGGCACCTTTACAGGTGCAAATGACCTCCGCTGGCTGCACATGAGTCGCAATGAGCTAAGTTCAATACAGCCTGGCTCTCTTGATGAAGTGGAGAACCTGGCCATTCTTACCTTGGACCAAAACAAGCTCTCTACCTATCCCATCCAGGCCATGAGCAAGCTGCGAGTAGTTGAGGAACTTAATTTGTCAAAGAACCCACTCAGCTTCATTCCTGATCATGCATTCAGGAGCTTTGGTCGCTACGTGGAGAAACTGCATCTCAATGATATGAGCCTGGAGAAGGTAAGTTTCTCTAGAATGCACAGAATATGAAGGGATCGGGATATTTGGGATATGAAGAAGCTGGTTGCTTTATTATTGAACATTTGGCCAGCTGTCGTGGAAGTAATGGGTACATATTTTTAAGAGACACTTTGCAATCATAGCATCCAAAAATCACACCACTCTGTGCACTGGAACATTTGCAGAGCAATAAATTACATGTTTTTTCTCTCTTTCATTACTGAGGAGCCTCTCTATAAAGTTCTGGCTGTATGATGGTCTGTTTATGTTTGGTTTCCTTGTGGTCTGGCATTTGGAAACACTAAGTGTACATACCATATTTCTCAGTTCATGATGTTATTAGTATGAAGATAATTCAAGTTATAAACTGTCAAAACGTCTCTCAAAATAAGTAGTAGTATACTACTACTTATAAAATATGTAGTATTTCATATAGTCAAGGAGTGAGAACAATCTGTTCTCCTCTCATCTTCCTCACATAATAAAACCTTCCTGATGTGGCCTCCATCCTTTTCTTGCCCTAAGGACTAAGGAGGTCACATGTGCTTTGTTTGAGAATGCACATGTGCTGAAACCAGCAGGATTCCCCCTTTGCAAGCACATGGAAGATGGATTTTGCTTCATACACATGTGATCCTGATGGCTTTGCAGCCTTCTGCAACATAACCTTTTTCTTCAATCTTAGAGAACACTTGTGTGTCAACAAGTAGGCCAGCTATATTACTTTACTATTACATTCTAGCATTAACTTTGTATGTCCGTAAACCTTCGGGACGTGCATTATGAAATCTAAACTGTGGTAGAGAGGATATACCTATATTCTTACAACATTAGGTTGTAAAACAACAAAGCTATGCTAATTTTATGGGGTTCCACTAGATCTGGGATTTACCACATTCATGCAACAGAAGCTGCGTTGTTACACATTAAATTTAAGTGCATGCATAAATGTAATGACATGAGGAGGCCACGAATGAAAGTGGTAAATCACAAGGGTATTTTTAGTATCTGTTTGTTTACTGGCCCTCATCCAAATCTGTTCCAGTCTAATAATTATATAAGTGTTATTTTTGAGATCTGCAATTTTCTCCCCCCCCCTCACATGGGGCACCCTGTAAACAGGTCAGTAAGGGCTGGGAGACAGGTAAATAGTGACAGGGTGTTCCGAGGCCCATGAAAAGAGCTATTTTTAGGCAGTGGTTGCCCCACCTGAATGCACAATTGGCCTCTTTGCAGGCATTTTTGGCAAAAGTTAGATGATGCAGGAGACGCGAGAAAGATGCAAAAACAACCCACCTATGCTGGAAGTCCTCCATCGTACATGGCTTCAACCTTTCTAGCTCAACACTCTTTCCTCCTGAGTGGAAATTTCCAAAAAGTCCCATAAATAAGCGCATCTCTTTGAGAATTATATAACACACCCAAACACTCTCCCACTCACACGCCCTGTCTGCAGTGCTGCTGGCCCAGAAACGCCCTCTTCCTTTAAGGAGATCCACCTTCACACCATGCAGGCAGAATGGTTCATCTAGCACCTCAGTGCAGTTTTTAACAGCCTAGCAGTTGCATACGAAGTTTAATGGAGGGTTGAGATGGTGGTGCAGAAAGGTTTACATAAGCCTTGGCACAGGTGAAGGCATGTGAGGGTTCTTTCATGTGAAAGAACCTTTCCACCTGAAAAACAAGTATTATAGAAATTCAATCATATGCACATTCTACCAACTGACACAAGCAATGAGGTCTATCTGCAGGTTGTAGAAAATTTCCCAATCAACAGAAAGCCTCCACAAGACTACTCGGCATTCTGAACTACAATCAAAAGAGCAAAGCATTATTTCATACATTAAGATAAATGACAAAATGCATCGTCAAAATGTTTCCAGTGTCATGAGATTGGTATGTTATGTTGCAGAGAAATCAAGTATTATTTCTATCCATCCAGTTCTCCACTGCAGCTTTCGAAGGCGTGAATGCACTAAAGTCTCTGCATCTTGAGAACAACAAGCTGAGGACACTACCGAACAGTTTGGTTTTCACCACCATCCAGAATCTCACTCTGTTCAACAACCCATGGAGCTGTACCTGCCAGTTAGCAAACCTTAGAAAGTAAGGGTCAAAACCAACAACCACTCACCTTGTTTATTAAAGGGAATGTTGCTATACAGTAGTGGTTACCAACCCTGCTCTTGGAGATCTACCCATCAATAGACTAGCTCCAATTTTAATCGAGCCCACCTGATGCATCTAACTGTCTTCAGAAGCCATTATTTAATCTATTCATGGTTGAAACTCCAAAAGAGCACAACTGGCCTCGCACTCTCTGGATTTGCAAGATAGCACTCCCTTTCTCCCATTACTCAGCATAATGCTAGTTAGCAGTTTCCCCCAACTGTATACATCTATCCAACAATGCTGCATTAGTAGCTTGACTCAGAGGACGCTCTTGATAGCCTTTATGATGGTGTTAAAATTTAGGCTGGAGGTCAAAATTCTGCAAGAAGGAAGATCTTGAGGAGTTGGTGACCACTGCTATACAACTAATCCCTTGTTTCTAAGTAACAGCATTACAGCCAAGTGCTTGACATCTTTCGAAAATGTTTGTGTCTTTTGCATCTCTAGATGGATGGATTCCAGTCGTAATCCCCCTGATGCAGTTTGTGCATCCCCTACAAATCAGAAAGGCAAACAGATAAAAGACAATCCTGCCTTTAGCCGGTGCAAAGCAAAGCAAAAGAGAGCCAAGAAGGGAACACGCCTCTGAAAAGGTAAAAGAGCACCCTAAAACCATGTGGAGCTTGTAAGCATGGCAAGCTACTTCAGAATTGGTAACTTGACTTCATTCATAGCTTCCTATTTATAGTTTCTTCAGTTAAAATCTGAGTATTTAACATCTGAATCGGGGGCTTCAAGAAGTCACAGTAATTACAGCTTGCCTCATCCCACGTGCCATACAAATGTAAACAAATCATGATAAAAATGTAGTGGTGGTAGATAAATATCCAGTCTCAGGGGCTCCCTGTCAGGAGGCAGTAGTGGTTTCCAACAGGACACATATAAGGGGCCCTTTCATAGGATGTATTTATGAAGGACAAGCTCATAAATACATCCAAAAATGCTACTTGTAGCTTCACAACAATATTTCAGAGGAACTAGGTTATCACACAGAATCATTATAATCATCCTGCATATAACATTGCCTATAGCTGTTCATCTGTCTGGACTATTTGATTACACCTGATTTTACAGAAGTCATTCACAATTTATAAACTGAAACCTTGTTCAGTTTTCTAGACAGGAATAAGTCTAGTCCTGGACTATGCTTTACTTTTAATAGAAAGGCTCCAGAACTAGGCTTAATTCCTGTCTGGGAAAGTGACTCTAAATGTTTAGGTTTTGGCCTGTAATTTTGGTTTAAGAAACCTAAACCTAAATATGTTTTTAGTCAAAGCCTTAAGTTATGTTCAGTTGTAAGTTAGCTCAAAAGTCTAAAACAATATCCAGTATACATTGTTGAGAACGTTCAATCAGCTTTTGTTGAGTATTAGGCTTTTTCTCGTTTATCAAGTGAAGGAGTAATCATTTCTGAGAACTATGGCAGTGTTCCATTACTACTATCAGTACACTACAGCTGCCAGAATGCAGACTGCAGCCAACAACTATCAAACTTATTTTTGAATGGAAGATTGTTGTATCTGACCTACTGTAGGCCCAGTTTCACATTGCCTCTTGTAAATGGAAAAGGTGACAAAGTTCAAAATACTTGCCAACCCTCCACATATCTTCTCTTATCGTTTTGAAAAGATGAATGCTGCTGCTATAATTGTGGTCAGGACATGGTTTTGGGCTACTGTCTTGTTTTGCAGTAAATTAGTGTTCTTTACTCCTCGTCTGGCCTCTGTCTTCTAACTGATCTCTGGATCACACTTTTGTGCTCAACGCCTAGTCTGTGCTTTTCCACTTTGGTCTGCAGAGTGTAGCCCTCTCACAGATGTCCGGTACAGGGCTTGGCTGTTTAACTTGGCTCCCTTCTTTGTGTCTTTCCACAGGAGACTCGGCGCAAACGCCTGTCCAGGTGACCGGCTACATGTGCAGAGAAGGGAAGCAATGCTACTTTTGACTTCAGGACTGTCCTTTTTGATTTTCTTCTAAATTCAATGAAGTGGCACCCATATGCACACATAAAATGTTTGCTCAATAAAATGAGAAGCAAAAAGATGCGTTTGTAGACACCACCACCAGCAAACATGAGCAGGAACTGTGTAGTTCACAAAGTACAATTCTACAGTACATAAGGGACACATATACAGTCAGATATGTTAATGTAAGCATCAACTGAGCATCATCTTATGAGATTTAAGCTTCCTGTAGCTTCCAGATGAGCAGAAAGCGTCCATAAAATCTACACAAACATCCCTGACAATAAGAAACTAGACATGTGCCAATATAAAGGTTTATCACAATAATGCCTTCAAAAATAAAAACTTTTTCTTCCAGTTAAGGAAATTAGGGGGGGGGGGGCTACATATATAAAGTCTTCAATCCATTATTACAACGCTGTCCTCCATATTATTCCACGAAATACCACACTCCTTAACATGGCAACAGACATTACAGCCTTCTGCTTTGGTTACAGCCAACATCTACTCACTGTGTCAACAGAATGCTTCATGAGGCATTTCAGGCCCTTTCTCAGTACACATATCTTAAGTTTAGGGGTAGTTTGGAAGTATGAGACTGTTTTCTGTAGTTTCAAAGGAGCTCTCTTTAGATTATCTTCATCTTTTTAGATGTCATCCCACCTTCTCTACTAGTTTCTCTTACATTCTGTATGTGCCCAAGATACAAATGACATACACACTCTATCTCAGGCTCAAGTACCACCTGAAAGCAACTGCAGACCACAGTGGAAGACCAAAAAAAAAAAAAACTACAAGTGTGTGTGTGTGTGTGTGTGTGTGTGTGTGTTGCTACATTAAGCTGTTAACCAGTTAAGGTGTTATACAGACATATCTTAAATGAAAGTTAAAGAACTGAGACAAATGAGGCTGGCAATATGGCAGTCTCATGATGAATACATGTTAAATAAAATGCCTGTTAAAGAAAAACAACAGTGTGGGTTATTATAGTATATGCGCAATAAGTTCTGGACAAATAGTGGGAAAGTACATGTATGCTGAGCCTGCTGTACAGGTAATATTGTAAATTTATTCGTTCTTAAGCCTGCGTCACTCAACATAAGATTCCTCTTTTTCTCCATGTCCTGGTGCTTTGCAGTTCTTTTTAATTCAATTCAATTAAATATCACATATTAATCCATCAATAAGCTTGTGTATAATAAATATTGGGGAGGTTTTGGACACGCATGGCACTGCTGTTATGTAATTCCATTAAACATTGATTAATATATAGTCTGTATAACTGTATAGTCTGTATGTATTGTTTGTTTTTTTGTCATTTAAAGTAGGCCTAAATGTGTGTGTCAAGTGTTGATTTGTAGTAAGTTTCTGCTGTAAATATATTTTGTCTTTGGAAATATACTAAAAGTCACACACATTGGTTCTAAATGAAGAGGAAAAGTAATAGTGTAGGTAATAGTTTAGGAAAGGATAATTATGGGTTAATTTAATCTGATGATTTACAGCTTAAATCAATATTAAAACATGGCAACATGGCATGGCAACACATGCACTTACCGCTAAAATGAGTGAAAACTATGGGTATAACACCCCATCCCACTACAATTCAATTGGAGTTACAATACAGAGCTCGCAATTGGATATTCTCATGATATTTTGAACAAAATCTGGTTGAAGAAAAAATATAATTGTATTCAGGTTGTTGTTTGATCTATTAATGAGACTAGAGCTGGAAGCTGGACGAGGAGCACAGAGCAGTACAGGTGTTGATTATTGGTCTGTTCATACAATGAATCTGATGTCTTAATTACTAGGATACCTACTCTTCACAATTAGTTTTTTCAATGTGATTTATTATTTATTGTTTTTTCAATACGTTGTTCTTCTGTGATCTTCTGTGACTACATTTGTGTAGAATTATGAACCAGTTTAGCCATTTACATTCAGTAACTGATCTTTTGATACATGGTGTTATCATGCAAGAATGTTTGTTATTTTAAAAATACAGATTTTAACATTTCTAGCCCTACTACTACTGCAACTGCAATTCCCTCTGATCTGTCTCCCTCTAGTGCTTTACTACAGAGTGTCTAATTTGTAAAATACAGAATTAAAGATATAGAAATTATACAGCAAGGTAGAATATGTAAGAATCTGAAACCGCTTGAAAGCAAGTATATAAATTCCATCAGTTTGGACAAATTCTGCATTCATACTCAGTCACTTTTGCTGCCTTGTTTGCAAATATTTTAGAACACTTTAGCAACACCAGTTTGCTACAGAATAACTATTCTGAAGACAGGCACTGTCCTTTTGTGTGGTGTCTGTATGACTATTATTTTATAATGTTGGAATTTCTTGTGTTCTGTATTGGAAATTAATACATTATTAAAAATCCCAAAGAGTTTTAATAATTTAACACTCTGTGTGTAGAATAGTTTACAAATATAAATGACGGGCCTTTAGGTTTAAAAGGCATCAAACTGAATATCTAATAGTATGATGCAAATAACAATTCACAGATTATATTAATTAATTTCTGGTACTCACTGTCATTTCCTTTATGCCCATGACTTTGATAACTTTCTTTATTACCTCAGGGGGGCAGGGGGAGCCAGCTACAACTCCTGTCATATAAAAACAAGACAAAGAAACTCAAATCAAAGAACTGCTGTGCAGCCTTGCAACATCACAGATATACTCACTATATTCCATTACTCTACAGACATGCATGCACGCACATATGCTACAAATATAAAAAGTCTGTCAAGTAACTATATCACTCACCTGTCTGAACAGACGATAAGTCAAACTTGGCCAACTCTGGCTGGGCCAGCATATCTATGTACATAGTAGGGGTACCATAGACAAATGTGCACCTGCATAGGTAGAAGCAAATTGTGATATTGATCAGTGCGAAAATGGTTAAGTTATATAATAGCTGCGATTCCCACTGGAGCGTTTCCTTATTACAAAATTATATTTAAACACTCAAAATGGAATCTTTTTCCTGCTTTAGTTTAGTGACTGCTTTAGTTTAGAACATCTATTTATAAACTTGCACATATGCTGGGAATATAAATAGTGAGGTGACAAGAACAGAAAGATAAGTTAGACAAAGTGCCATGCAGGCATACTTCTCATTCTGCATTGCTACAAGGTTGGCATGTCCATCATAACCAGTGGAGGGAAAGACGATTGTGACTCCATGTAATCCCATCACTATGCCCCCACCCACTGAGCCAAAACAGTGGTATAGTGGTACTGGCAAACACACTCTGATAGTTTTCTGGGGGAGGTTGGGGGAAAAGGGTCAAATTAAAAAAAGTTACATTCTTGGATAAATGTTGCTTTTTTATAAACTAAAACATGACACTGTGGCCACATTGTTTTATAACTTTAAACATGAAAATATATATTTAAAAAAACTCTACTATTATACAGTAAATACCAATTAATTTGCATAATTATAATGATAGTACACCACAGATCCTAAACATATGCTCACCCTCCACTCATATCCCAAACGCAGGCCAATAAAGTAGGCATTGTTGACAATGTTGTGGTGGGACAGGGCAGCTCCTTTTGGACTGCCAGTAGTTCCCTGGAATCAGGAAACAAAAAATAATTTGTCTGTACTTAAAAAAAAATTTAACAAATGTGAAGGTTAGAAGTGCACATTATTCTTCACCGATGTGAACTGGATGTTAATGGGGTCATCGAAGGACAGTGTCTTCTCGATGTCCTGCAGCTGCTTAATGTACTGGGAGCTCCCCGCCTCCATCAGATCATCCCAGTGAAACGTCCCAGGCTGCTTACTGTCCGTCACAATAACTGTACTCAAGTCTGGCAATCTGAACACATGGAGACACACCAATGGAGACACACCAATGGAGACACACCATGAGCGTTATCCTCCGACAATTACATGCCTTAGTCATGCACTATATACTTTGTGACACTTCAAAAAGTTTTTTTTTACCCACAATTAATACTGGCCTATTTATTGTTTTTTTTTGGACAGCAGTAAAATCCTTCAAGTTGGAGCTGGAGTTGAATTTGTGATCTGGGGGGCAACTTTGCAATGTAGTGTGAATAAGTAGTTTGTTTGATTACACTGGGACTCTGCAACGTACCTGGAACTCTTTATCCCCCCGGGGGAAGCAGTATCCATGTCAGGGCAGAGCTGCCTCAACATGTTACAGTATTTCTGCACCTTAAACTGTGTTGGACATACAACTGCTTTGCACTGCACCTAAACCAAAAGAGAAGGTGCATGTCTACAGGCCGGTGAATGACAAATACCAAAGTCAAAATCAGCAGCCAAAACATTTGTACCTTTCTTAATGCAAATTCCACCTCTTGCACTTGATAGGCTGGGTTCACTGATACCTTTTAGAAAAGAAATACAAGCTATAGCTTAGAGCTTATTCCAACAATAAAGTAATATGGATTATAGTGCAGCAAGTAACAAACCCCACCAGAATGATGCCAGCCTTGGCTGTGGCAAACTGCATCACAATCCATTCATATGTGTTGGGTCCCCACATCCCTAACCGATCTCCTTTCGTCAGCCCCAAAGCCAACAGACCTGCCGCTGCCTTATCCACCTGCAATGAAAACATTTGCACTGTTAATGTGAGCATAAGTCTTTATGTACTGATTTTTAATGTCTATTACTTAAATAAATTAGTGGCATCCTAGCTTTGAGCAATAGATACTGAAACAAACAGAAACATTATTTACAAATGTGTGTAGATGGTGTTTGTTCTTCAGAATATGTTGTTTTGGAGCACTGATTAAAGGTATTCATTGTTATTGTAATAAATAATAGTTCTTCAAGGATATCACTAGAATTTCTAGAATACAGATCAACTTTATGTAGGTCTTGCTGTTTTGTAGGTCTTGCTGTCTTGCCAGGATATGTATATAATGACAGTATGTTACTCTGATCCTGAGGTTTAAAGCCTAGAATACCGGCGATGTGGGAATCAGGTTCAGTGCATGGATCAGTCCCGTCTATCGGTCCAATTATCCAATACCCAATCCAGCTAGTTTGTTAGTATCGGGACTCATATCTGATACTAGTAATGGATCAGTGCATCCCTTACGATAACCTTTTACATTTAATGCTAATAAATTCCAGCTGTGAAAATTCAACTCCACTGAGCTTGGAACTCCACCTCAACTGATGGTGATATTGTAAAGATTATCCCATCAATTACAGAGCAGTGGGCAGTGACTTTCCAAATGCTGATGCTCCAGTTTGTGGCAGTGCTGATGTCTGATGCAGAAAATTCTCTAACTGGCTTATTTCTATGCTGCTACCCCACCCTTCCTCCACTTACACTGTTAAAAGCATAGTGAACTTCTAATGCTGTGGGTGGGGACACTCAGACAGAGGGTTGTATAACTTTAATGTGTCCACCTGTGATGTAAGAAGAAGAGCCAAATCTGGACAGCGGGTCTTAATTCACAGTTTGAAGGTTGGTAGGCAAGTTTTTCATGACAACCTTTTAAAGTCAAACTACTGCTGTGCAAGCACTCACCTATTAACCTCATCCAGTGAGTAATTAGACAGACAGTGCAGCTGAACTGTGCGAAACTGCTTTACCTGCAAAGTCTGAAAAGTCAAATCTGAAGTAGCAATCTGTGCCAAAAAAGGCTCATTATTGAGTGAACTATCCATGCAACAAAGTACACAATATTAAACTTGAGTTTACTCGGCAGTACCAGTTACAACCCACTTAGAGTAATTTGGAAAACACAATACAAATTGTACAACCTAATCTTGAGATCTTGGTCCAACTCCAACTGATTCCTTTACTAGAAATGATCCAGCTTGCCATTTAAGACTGAAGTCCATCTGTTAGTATTTACATTAGCCATCCTCTAGACATTCAACAATGATCAGTTTCTATCTAGACAACCACTATGGGCTGCATGTTTCTGATTGGTGGAAGAGTCTCATCCTAGCAGTGCTAGAAATGTTGTTCTTTCTCAGATTTTATCAGGGATTTCAAACATGTCCTCGAAATAATAGCATAGCTTTCAGTTTCAGGTAAGTAATTTGGCCTTTTATCACCAGAAATAACACCCTGATAATAGTGGACAAACAATCTGTGTGTACTTTGATTGCATTCATGGAACTGTAGAGGGTAACGGTGGATATGATGAGGCCTTCCGGCCTGATTCATTGCTTTGGCTACGATCCTAAGCAAATGGAAGCAGGAGGACGCTCACATCATTTTGGAGCTGAGCAAAGGTCTTCCTGATGCCACGCTGCAGGAACACCACAGCCTCAAGGTCCGGCTTGCGCTCCGTTGTGAGCTGCAGGGCCTTGCCCACAGTGAGAGACTGCAAAGACTGCGAGGAGACACCGTGGGCATAGCTGGTGGTTAAAGTCGGTACATTGGGTGGACTGTCTACATGGATGGCACTGGGCAAAAGAGGGAAAAACAGAAAATGTACATTTACCAAAAATGTATCGAAAGGCAGTTATAGTTGGTACACAATAAAATGTCAAGACACAATAAAACTGATTAACAATAGTTAACAGTAGCTACTGGTAAGGGTTGCCAGGTCCAGCCTTGGTTTAGTCTCTATTGAATTACAGTCCATTAAAGTACAGATGACACATTGTGTCCAAATGTTTGTGGACACCCCTTCAAACAAATGCATTCAGCTACTTTACAGTTGCACCTACTGCTGATATATGCAAATGCACACACACAGCTTGTCTAGTCCCTGTAGAGAAGTACTGCCAATAGAATAGGACTCTATGGAGCAGATAAACATTGGCAGAACTGGAGCAGAGCAAAGCCTATTGGGACTATGGCTAATGCCAGGCATAGGCTAGAAGGGTATGAAGCCCCCCTGACATTGGACTATTGAGGAGTAGAACCGTGTTCTCTGGAATAAATGTGATCCATCCAATATTTTTGAGAGGAGTTGGGCAATTAGGGATGAGGCAACCTCCTGACCTCCTGACCTCACTAACACTCTTGTTACTCAATGCAGTGAGCTAAGGTGCATTGTGTTTGCATACTGCTTGAGATATTTCTACAACTCAATTGAAGTCCAGCTGGGGTAAATTCAATTGATTGGACACGACCAAGACCTGCCTATAAAAGGTCCCACAGTTGACAGTGCATATCAGAGAAGGTCAAAGAAATTCTGCAAACAAATTTGCTTGAAGCAGAGATCAGAAGAAGGATACAGAAAAATTACTGCAGCTTTACAGGTCCCAAAGAGCAAAGTGGCCATCATCATTCATAAATGGATGAAGTTACCACCAAAACGGCCAAACTAAATGATCAGGGTCACTCTGACAGAGCTTTAGCGGATCCTTGTAGAGACGGGGAATGCTCATCACCTGACTAATTCTAAACCTACAGTGAAGCATGGCGGCGGCAGCATCACAATGTTGGGATGTTTTTCAGTAACGGGACCAGAATGACTAGTCCTGAAAACCTGCTTTAGAGCACTCTGGACCTCAGACTGGCACTCGAACAGTTTACTGTCCAACATGACAACGAGCTGAAGCACACAGCCAAGAGAACAAAGGAGCGGCTTCAGAGAAAATCGGTCAATGTCTTTGAGTGGCCCAGCCAGAGCCTAGACCTGAACCTGACTGAGCATCTGTGGAAGGAGCTGAAAATCGGTACCTACCAACGCATGTCCCCATGCAGCCTGATGGAGCTTGCAGGGATATGCCAAAAGTAACAGGCAAAAATGTCCAGAAAGAAGAGTGCCAAGCTCGTAGCTTCTTTCCCAAGATGCCTTGACGCTTTAATTGCAACCCCCTAATATACCTATTTTCATTCTAAACCTGTTTTCACTTTGTAGCTGTTGGTGGTGTGTGTGTTTTAGATGTCTGTGGCAAGAATGAACTCGATCTAATGTAGAAAAAGTCTGTAAAGTAATAAAACGTAGAGAAGGTTAAAATGGGTGTGCAGACTTTACGGCTTGGCTGTATATAAACAACATGCAGAAGCACTTACATGCCAAGCTAATGTTTCCTCTGCTTGTGTACAGACAGTTATGCTCCTGATAAAGCTGTGCTACCACTGAACCCTGTCTGTATACTAGCTACTTCCCTGAACTCCTTGCCTTCATTACATAACATCTCCAGAATGTCCTGGCGCTCCCATTAGAGTTCCTGGAGAGCTTAGAGTTTTCACATTCAGTAAAACTCTAAGAAAGGTCTCAGATGAGTAAAACAGGACAGTTTGTGCAGATCCTTATTAAATAAGACATCTCCAAGAAAACAAACAATACACAGGAAGTGTATGAGACACACATACGGGAATGGGCGCATCCGTGTAAGGCTACTTTCTGTGGTCAGTTTACTACAGGGTGTGTGAAACTATGTCCAGCTGTTTCCGCGCTTACCAGTTGGGTTGAGTTGTTAATATAGGTGTCCATGCCCTGTGCGCTCCTCGCCCAGTCTTTGAAAGCAGAGCAGCGGTGCGAACAGCTGCCAAAATCTTCGGCGACATGTTCCGTGTCTGCAGCTGCAAACCGTGTAGATAAGGCTGGTCGCTGAAACTGCAGAGATCCGCTGTGTGGAGCCTGTCGTCGTCGTTGGAGTTGGTGGTGGTGGTGTCTGTTGCAATAAACTCAGCACAGGTCTAAAAGGTGTGCCACGCTCCAGCGGTGATATCCTCCAAAAAATACAAGCCTTTATCTCCACGTCACTCTAATCATGCCTTAATGTGTACAGATCGGGGATCGGACGCTGGAAGTTAGTTAAAGTTTGAGCTAATATTGGAGTCCAAACTCCTGCAGCTGCAGCGCGGTCTGAACAGCAGAGGGCGGCCGAGGCGCGATTTCCCTTTCCCTTTTTTATTTCCTTAAAAGTGGGGTTAGATTAGGGGGCTGTGCTCAGTTTACACTACGATACCCCGATTTATTTACCCCGATTCTCAGTGTGAAGGTGCTGCTCTTTGTCTCCAGTCTGAAATCGTCCGGCTTGAGTCGGTCAGGCCAGAGGGCTGAGGCGCTGACTCAGCTGGAGTGGATCGATGGTGTTTGATTTTTCCGACCTGATTCTGGTTGTAATTCAATGTTCTGACCAACGACTCTAATGTTTGCCTTCTCCGATGAAAACTGAGAACGACATAGAGCAAACACGGATGTAACGTTAGCCGAGCTTTTACATTAAGTGAGTTAAGAGCCACCAAAACCTCAACAGTAGGAGCTGCAGATGCACCCAGCCTTGCTTTGCTGCCCTGTGTCTCCCAAGTAACGATTCCCCAAAGTCTGTGTAGTTGTGAGCTGGCGTTTAGTATAGAGGTCATGAGGACATGTCATGAGTTAATTATTTAAAAAAGACAAGTAAACGCTGTGATCTTGACAAAACAATCGTTATCTCGAGATAATTAGAAAAAACTGTGATGATAAGAAGATGGTACACAAATATAATTCAATCATGTGCTTTCAGGACTTGCTAGATATCCTACATGGGTTAAGAGACAAACTGTATGGAATATGGTTAAAGACAGCTGACACATGCATTCACGCCATGCTAGTCTCTATCTGGATGTGTTCTGCTTATTACTGATGGTTTTTGTATTACATAATGTCTGATGGTATCAGTATCTCTGGTTTCTCTGACCTTGCCTTTGCTGTTTTTAGAAGTTTGTTTAAACGCCTCTAAAGCTGAATTTTGTGTTGAGGATTCAGGAAAGGTGCTAATGACTCCTCCACGTAGGTCATATTTGTGCAGATGTTGCTGTATAGTTGGAAAGTGCACCAACACTCCAGAGTCTGATAAATCTTCTTTCTTTTGCAGTCAAACAGGGAGCTTTGAATTGCCTTTCCAGAAATCCTACGAGCAGTTATTGGTTTTCCACACCTCAAGTTGACCTCCACTGTTCCTGTTCACTGTTCCTGTTTTATTACACTGCGAACTGAGGAAGTGGCTACCCGAAAACACTCTGCTATATCCTTATAGTCCTCTCCTGCTTTGTAGGCATCAAATATTTACATTTTTAGAGTGCTAGGTTGAGGAGCCCGTAGCTGCTGACTGTTGGGACAAGGTTGGAGAAGTCAAAATATTTATAAAGCTTAGAAATTTGGCATGGCCTGTCTTTTCCTAACACATGTCTGTGAAGAAGGCAAACTAATTATAGAGATCCTGGTAAAAGTTATATGAGAGCTTCAATCTCTTGGGGTGGCAAAACGTTTGCATGGTGCCCTTTCCTTTTTTTTTCATTCTGAAAATGTATACAACAAAAACTAATATACTAATTTAGCTCAAAATGCTAAAAATAACTCCTTTACTTTATGATTTATTCAGTTCTTCATCATCTTCTACTCAACTAACTATTAAGTTCACCTGAGGAGGGATAATACAGTGATACAATATATGACACTACAGAAACAGTAACATGTCAATTACATCAATTTAAAAAGTTTTCACGTTATATATTTTGCATCATTCAGTTATTTTTCTTGGGCACAGCTTCCACAAATTATTACAAACTTATACAGTGGAGCCTGAACTGGCTACTTAGGTTTTTACGTAATGAAAATATAGTTTTCAGCATCATAAAACCACTACATATAGCCTACACTACAGATACACATTTAGAGTTTCCTACACTTGTCAAAATATCTTTGCATCTAAATTTCAATATTCAGCATTATATGTATTATCGTTATGATCTGCTCCACTCAAGAGGCTTACTTTTTTCTCCTTCTCTTTTTTAACTTCCAGACAGTTAAGTTAACATCTCCTCATTTTCTATCTTCTCTACTTGCAACAGGAGTGAGTGGAATCAGGTGGGGCCCCCATAGTAGTTCCTCCTACTATCATTGCTGTAAGTTTGCACGTTGCCACAGTAGTAGTTCAAAGCTTGTTAGCCCCCCACTGGCCTGAGGCCCCAGCAGTTGTGTGCCTTGCCTGGTGGCACGCGGCGCCTCTGGATGTTGGAAGATTAGCTCTGGCACTTTAGCTCATCCCTGAGTTATTACAGTGTTTGTAAAGCAAAGCTCTGTGCTGTTATTTCTAGCGTCTCCTGCTACTTACAGAGCTTGCAAACTCTTTCGCTTACTTCTTCCCAAAGATGTATAATAAGCCAATGTGACATCATCTTCAGGTTCAAATTGGCATGAACTGGCTTGACCTGGTTCTCAATCATCACTGTGCGAATTCAGAGAACATATATATGAGGAAAAACAGCCATTCGTGCAAATCAGTACTCATTATGTGAGACATCAGTAGATTATGGCCTTTTGTGTGTTGATACTGTATATATCACAAGCTCCACAAGTATAACACTGTGCTTATGAAACAAAATAAAAAACTTATGAATTGTCCTTACATACTTTACCACATAAAAGTAGCATTATGTTTAAACAAGAGTATAAAAAATGACCTATAGATTTCCAAATACTGTACAAAATAAATCTATATTAGGTTTGTCAAGTTTGATAAAGTTGTTTAGGCCAGTCCAGCAATATTATATAAAGTGTGATTAGTGTTAGAACCTGCAGGTAACATCTATTTACTGTTGGTCAAAAGGTACAGTATCTGCCTCACATTATGACAGATGAAACAGAACTGCTCATCTATATCATGCTATATCACCTGGAACTGAAAATACTCTTTTTCTTTAATATCTACTTCAAAGAGAATGTTGTCAGGACACTGTTTGATACTGAACTGGGAGGCAGGCCAGCTGATGTTCCGGCAGCTGGGAGGAGCATCGGCTGGCGCTTTCGGCTGGTGCTAGGCCAGCAACCGCCACAAAAGGATCACAACAGAAGAAACTTGACATTCCCTGCAGGTGCCATTTCTGATTAAAAACCCATGAGGTGCCCTTCTAAAGTAAGAAAACATGATGAAGAGCCCTTACAATGAAGAGAATTTACCTCTCAAACCCTGTGTACTTTCAAAACACACTGCACAGATGTTAACATCTGTGTGTTTTTTCAAGGGGCCATTAAGTTTGATTGTGCCTTGTTTTTCCTACTGCATCATGTGAGGAGGCAATACAGCAAGCTTTCTTAAAATTGTAAAGATTAAGTGTAGCCTAATTGCCTAATTTTAAAGCTGCTTCAGGATCATGACTATGGTACACTGTCTGTAAATGGGAGGAAGGCGTCTGTCATTCCCACTCCGGGCCGGAACGTTGCTACTGCACTTGGGGGAGTCCACTTTGGTGGAGCTGCACGAGACTTCTCTCCAGAACTGTGTTATACACTGTATACTCTAAATAACCTGTGTTATATTTGTGTAAAATCCTGCAATATTAACCTACTGCCTTAATTTATGCATGATTTTTTCACTTCGGGAGCCACGCCTACGTCTCTCAGCTTATCCAGAAATGCATGTAAGCGTGTCCTTACACTTCACGACTATTAGGGGGAGCCCAAGAGTAGAAATGCCAATTACCACAAATAATGTTAATTTAATCAAGAAATGCTAATTTATAATACTTAGCTATTTATATTAAATACGCCTGTCAATTTGATGGCAAGCTCCTGAGGAAAAACTAGAAGACGAACCAGCAGGTGGCAGAATGGAGTTGGGGAGCGGAGTAAAGGCACATTTTCAGTGAGGAAGAAAAGGATGCTGCTGTCTGATAGGCCAGTGAAAACAGGCGCGTCCTGCTCCTGCGCTGGGATGTGTAACGTTAGAGCGTGTAAAATGTCAAAAAGTTACATTAAGTAGCTATGTAAGTAAGAATCGTAGACTGTAGGTCGTTTATGTGAGCTATGGAGGTGGTGGGCAAAGCGTTTGGTGCTGAGTGGTAGGTGGTAATGGAGCCGGTTAGGTGCTCTGTGGACTGCTGGGCTGAGTTTGGGGATCTGCTCTGTGGAAGAGTTCTTCACACTGGGACTGATGTGCTTCTGACCACGGGCACCAGCGACCTGCTGGTCTTTAGTGCTCAGGACAACCAACCGTTGCATTCAACCGTATGTTTTGTGTTAAATCATTGCAGGTTGATCTCTGATATTTACACAGTGCTGGAAGTATAGTGTATGTATGTGCTATATTTGAGCTTTTCTGAACTTGTTTGGGTGTTGTTCAAGGCCCTTGACAGAAATGCTATGTTATGTTCTAGACCATCCTGCAGTTTGATTCTCCAGTGACATCCCTTGCTTTGAGCGAGGATAGGAGTCGTCTCTATGCTCTCTGTCAGAATAATGGCCTGTATTGTACTACTTTCCCTCTGGAGTCCGGGTAATGCACCTTTTAGGAAGTCCTATCTGAATGACACAACATTTATCAAAACATTTTGATTTATAAAAGATTTGTGATCAGTGTTTTATTTCATGTTGCCTCTAATATTAAAGTCTTACATCTATTTCCAGCTCTCACTCGGCATCAGCGCAGAGGTGCGATGATTGTACCGTGTCCACGGTATCCAGGGATTCTATTATTGTCGAGGACAGGAATGTGCAATCATTCATCCTAGTAGAGGGCATCTTTGTCACCGTCAGTCTGCAAGAGTCTTTCTGGAGTTTTGACCTTTATGAAGTGCTAAACTGTTCAACAGGATTGACAGTTTGTCGCAAGCATGCAGGCCTCCAGGTCCCTGCGGTTGCAGCAGCTATCCCTCAGCGTACAGAGAATCCAAGAGTCTGCTCAGCTCCAGTATTGGCCTGCATCTACCCCAGCAAGGACTCTGCATCTACAGGATGCATACAACAATTGCATTTCCGTCTTGAACCTCTCCTTTTCAGGCTCTTGTTTGGAGTTGATGCATCACTTGTTCATTCTCCAGTAGTTCTTTGTGGTTTACCTGATGGCCGTCTCTTCTATTTCCCACTACTCCTCCCTGCAAACGGAGAGCAGAGACCACGAATTAGGATGCTCCACAGCCTGGAGCAGTCAGTAACATTCATTGGAACTTCTGTCACAGGAGAGCAGGGGCCGCAGTGTCTGGTTGTGATTGGTCAGATGGGTCGAATTTTGTTGATCAAAGCCAACCAAGCAAGCTCTGATGGAAAGGCAGCAGATTGCAGTGAGTATTGCAGTAATATTTATATGTAAATATTTATTTATAAATACATGTATATATTTATTTATTTATTTTCCCAAGGTTTCATTGAGCAGACAGTGCGGGGACCTGTGGTGTGTGCTTGTGTAGATGGTGAACATCTATACTACAGTACCTCTACAAACTTAGTAGTTGTGTCACTGCACAGTTCTGCAACATCATCATCCTCATCCCTCGCAGCAGCAGAGGGAGATCGGCCAGAGAGACGTGACCTTCTCTCTCAGAGTGCTGTTTGTCTGAGTGTGTGCCGAGTGATTGCACTAGCTGAGCCTTCCATTACGCCCACAGGTGCAGTAACTGGTACTAAACTGGTTCCATCCCTGAGAAAACATTGATGTATAATGTTATGTGTATTTTTTATTAAGGTCTTCATTGCTCTAGTTATTAATCAAACATCAAAACAAACAGATATGCTGACATCATCTATCATTTTAATGAAGGTTTAATGACTGTTGAAGTTGCATTGATATAAGTGTCTGTGTTTCTGAATTGCAGGTTGTGTGCAGCTGCTGGCTTTGTGTCTGAGTGGGAGGCTTCTCCAGGTGACTGTTCCTCAGGGGTCAGATAAAGGCTCTGTGTCTAAGCTCACTTCATCTCAAGTGGGCCAAACGGTGAAAGACCTCCTTGCTGGCATTGGAAATGTTTGGGAGAGGTTAGATTACTTCTGTATATACTCAACATTTTCTAATTTCGTTATTTGTGGCTGATGTTATGGGTTTAATGAGCACAGTAATGAAGGGTTGACTTCACTATAACTTGTAAATTGTGTTATTATCGCATTATTATGGAGACATGCACACTATGTATAACATAGGGTGGTATCATTCTTTTTTTATGACTTTGGTAGTTTCACTGTATTTGTATTTATTTTTTATTGGTTTTATTTATTGCATGAGTGGGACCTTCTGAAGGTTTATGACTTTTTTTATACTATAAAATACTATAAAACAACTACTATGAGTACTATAGAGCTTGCTTATCCCCACAAAATGACACTAAATAGGAAGAAATTGGCTTCCATAAAAATCAATCTTTTGGTTCTGGGCAAATTCATCACTGTATATCACAGTAAACTTTACTTTGAAAACTAACTATAAATGAATTGCCTTCTTTTAAAAATAGAAACCTATGTAAGTCTATCTTTGTAGGTTAAATGGCTTATTTTACTATAAATGCACATTAATCAAACAATATTTATATTGAGAAAAACTGAACTCAACAATGAGCATGTAACCATGTGACTGCAGTCTCTTTTAAAACATCTTTTGAAAGTTTAGGAACCTTTACCTTTTATAAAGAAGAGAAAAGCAAAGTGCAGTTTTTTCTCAGATGTTCAGAAAGTGATTGGCACCCCGGCTAGGTGTGCGTGTGTAACAGAGCGAGTTGTTAGATAAAGCGCTGTCTCTATATAGCGAAGGATCTGTTATATGACCCAGCACTAAATCAAATGTTTTTTTTGTTTGCTTGATAAGCAACACCCACAATGCACCAGCAGTACCTTGTTTTAAAGGGATCTAAAACTATGAATACAATGACTTCCATTATTCAGTGCTGCACTGTGCATCACTTACTGCAGTTAAGTACAGCTGGTTGTGCACGTTTGGCTTTTAAGGCTTTGAGCTACTTGACAGACCTGGCTAAACTTTTTTTATTTTTATTTATAGTAATATGTTTTGATACAGTGATACAATCGTCATGTCATGTTTCCACCCATACCTTTCGAAAGCCTTAATACATACGTTTCCTCACCAGAGCCTCCTCACTGAAACACCAGCTGCAGTTGAAGAATAACACACTTAAACGTTTGAACCAAGTTATCAGCATCTGCAACCTGCTTATGACTTCTCAGAAAAGAAACCAAGCAGGTAATGAATGGAAGCCACCAATCAGCTGTCATGGTGTAACTAAGTGGAGTAGTTTGCTGCAAAACGACAGCTTAGTTCTTACCTGTTCTTTGGAAAACAATTGCCCTTTTGCACTGGACCACGGTTGGACACTCTGCTTTGAAATTCTGTCACCCCATTCCCTCACAGCTGAGGGTACTTCTAGAACTTACTCATTTGCTTTGAAGAAGTTAGACTGTGGTCAAAAAATGGAAGTGAGTCTACCACTTGATGTTGGAGCCGAGCTATTTCTCCCAGTCAAAATCCACTGCTTCCTAGTATACTCCTTACAGTCTTTACTTTGCCCCGAGGAATCCAGTGGTGTCTCAGGATCTCGGCTTCTGACAGATAAAGCCTGCATCAGCCTGGCTCTGAACACTTTGACTCTGGACTGGCTAGATTCTTTGAGGATAGGAGAAAGAGCTTCACATGGTGAGATACCCAAACAAAATGCTGCTTGGGAGGCCGCACACTTCCTCCTCAGCTCCAGACGGGTTTGCACAGAGGAGCAGCCTGTGCAGACGTCTGGACCCTATGTCGTAACAATCCAGGTATCCTCAGAGCTCCTGAAAACCAGTCTTGGTTACCATGACTGCACCATTGCAGCGTTGTGCATTTCTGTGCTAAAATGGCTGGTTTCGGGAACATCTGAGGCGGAGGGACAAAAGCTTGTAGAGAGTCCAGTGGTGTGTGCCCGTGGGCTAGATGGACAGCCAGTCAGATTGTTGACCAAAGAGGTGAGCTTGATGTTTATGATGAATGACTTTACATGAATGACTATTATGCAGAAAAGTGTAGACTGTTGCTCTGGGATAATAATGCAAACAGTGGAGGACTACTACTTTCTCAATGTCTTGTCTCCAGGTCATACTGAGTGATGTTAACTCTGAAGGCCCCATATCTGCTGTGGAGGTTCAGATGGAGAGCTCCTCCATGGCAGCAGTATGTGGACTACACCATGCTGTGCTGCGACGTGTGCAGGTGCACATGGACACAAAACAAATACACCAATCAGCCGTAACATTAACACCACCAATCTACCATTGAGTAGGTTTCCCTTGTGCAGCCACAACAGATGTGACCATTCAAGGCATGGACTCCACAAAATGTCTGAAGGACTTTTAAACCTTGTAATTTGTGAGGTGTGGGCCTGTTGTCTTGCCACAATAATTGGCCCTTTGTCAATGGATTACACTACCATGCTTGCATGGTGTTAACGTTCTGGCTATTTGGGGTATCTGCACCTTATTTAATAATGTACGTTTATGATTCAGCTGCTGATTCCATGAATGATGCTTTTCCCCCCACAGGGCCTTCTAAAATTAAATTCTGTAAAACACGTGAGCCCTGCACAGTTGAAAGGAAAGCACTTATGTGAGACTGTTCGGCATGCTGAGGTAAAACCCACATCTTCATTGTCCATTATGATGCTAGAATGCTTAAACCACCAGTCTTGTTGAAAAATCTAATTTACTGTTCCAATGACAGAGCCAAGACAGACATGTTAGACATGGAGATTTTAAAATCACTGTTTTGCATGATTTTTTTGCTTTTGGGCTTCACCTAGTCGGGAAGTGGAACGTGCTTTGAGATACTCCTAATAGACACGCTTGACACATGCATTTCTGGACTGAGCGTTACAGCACCACAATTGAAAGTGAAAGAAGGATATGTACAGACATGGTAGAGCATAATTTTAAGATTTTATACAAATACTGTTCAGATGATAAGTACTGTACTATGCAGTGTTACACAGTTCCCGCGAGCATTGTTCTGCCCACTTCACCAAAGTTACATAGTGCAGTTTCTGGCTCAGAGTAGAAACTCATCATATACAAGTAATCGCACATACTTGTGTATGTGGTTTGACTCTGTATGGCATACTATGATTTATAGACAATTTTGAATGCTAGGCTGTTTATTTAGGTGTTTCATACCATCACATATTAACAGCTTGCTTCCTTCATCAGTCTCTTTACAAGGACCTGCAGGACTCTCGTGCTTCAGCTGCTTTTGGTGGCGCGATGAAGACAAGGACGTCTGACCTGCTGTTTCCTCTCTACTTTGAGCTCAGAAAGCACCCACTGGTCATACTCTGACTGCATGAACTGGGAAGTTAACAGTGTAACTGTCAACATTTTTATTTAATAGAGCATTTATGGACACTCCGCTGTGCCGTATACCTGGCAGGTTTATTTAATTTCACCCAGTGGAGGCATGGAAAAAAAAAGAGTGCTTTGCTTTTATGCAGTCCATGGTTTTACTGTTTGAATGATTAAATATGGAGGTTGTATTTAATAGACATACCACTTCATATAATCAATGCATAATTCAGTGAACACTTTGTATCTAACAGAATAAACTGACACTCCATGCAACATGATTATTACTCTGAAATTGTCCTGTTTTCATTTATTCAGATATTCTTTAAGCTTGCATAATCACATCATTTAAACATTTTAGGTTCTGGCAAAACGCAAGGTATGAAGACAACCTACAACAAAAATACTTCAATGTGAAATAGAGTCTGGAAAAATACTGTTAGAAATATTGAGTTGATCTTTTTTATCCAACCTTGTGACCCACTGTATGTATATGTTTATGTAACGTGAATAAAGTTAAAAAATTAGTTATGATAAACAAAGCAGTTCAGCAATTAGAGATTTTGAATGTTCTTCCATTTTGCATCAAGAACATGGAGGAACCTGAGGGGAAAAAATACAATTTCCAACCACTTCTTCAGTCCAGTAAATATATTTATCTTGTTATTCCAATATCACAGTGTGTACTGGGACTGCGGTTCCTAAAGGCACAAAGATGATGCTTAAGTGGTTGAGCAAGCATCATACTAAACAGCTTCTCTACCAGCTAAGATCTTAACACTGAGATGCTTTAGGGAAACTGGGCCCATAACAGTAGACTACAAACAAACACAACAGGTACAGACGTTTGTAGACACCTGTTCATCCAACATTCCCTCTGAAATCAAGGGTACTAATAGTCTAGTTTGTTTACCCTTTGCTGCAATAACAGTGTCTACTCTTGTAGGATAGTACGCAATAGCGCTTCATTATTCCGGGGAACACAGTCCCACTGATTGACAGCAAAACTTTAGTTGATGTTAATGTTGACATGGCGACTTTATGCTCATGTGCAGCTGCTCTAGAGCATTGCTATGTGGATTTTCTGAGTGCAAATGAACAGGTGTGTCAGCAATGGGTGTGCTCTAAAGTAACTGAATAACTAGATGGAGTGTTTGGTTACTTTTAGAAATGAAGTGCATGTCTAGTAAAATGTCCAGTAGACATAATTTAATATGACTAACTACAGTATCTTCAGTTTTGTTGGTCTGAATCCAGGATAAATAGTTTCTCCCTTAGCTGGTAATAACGCCCTCCTTTGGCCATAAGCTGCTGGTGCGTTCCTTGCTCCACGATCATCCCGTCTTCCATGTAGATGATATGGTCTGCTTTCTCGATAGTCTGCAAGCGATGGGCCACCACCAGTACTGTCTGACCTGCTGAGCCAGAGAGGGCCTCCTGAACCTGGAGAAAAAAAAAAATAAAATAAAAAAAAATATATATATATATATATTGATGTTAAGTTAAACTGTGCTTAGCCTATGGCTTATAGTAGAACAGTAAAATGGGTCATGGGCAGGTTAGCCTGTAGCGGATGAGATAAAGAGTGAAATATAAAGATGCATACCGCATGCTGGGTGTTGCTGTCCAAGTTGCTGGTTGCTTCATCAAGAATGAGTATTTTTGGATTTCTAATCATAGCTCTGGCTATCGCAATGCACTGCTTTTGTCCTGAAGACAGCTGCCCACCACCCTGTCCAACATCTGAAGCAAAGTAACAGATGGTAGGAATAGGGGAATGCACATTACTTCATTAGTGGTAGAACCATTTGTTACTCATTTCAATTTTTACACATTTTTCTAAGACAAATATATGGTACATAACAAATTAGTGTTTAAGTTCTAACCTGTATTGTAGCCTTGGTCCAGATTGCAAATAAAGTTGTGTGCTCTAGCTTTCTTTGCTGCGTCTTTCACTCTCTCTGGGGTGCAATTCTGAAGACCGTACTCAATGTTGTAACTAACTGAGCCAGAAAAGAGCACGGGGTTCTGGGACACAGTTGCCATCTGAAACAATGGAGAAATATTGTTGTTTTTAAGCCAAAAGAGATTAAGTAAACCTTAAACATTCCAAGACTATTTTAGATTAGGGTTTGTTTTTGACAAATACACTTCGATTATGTAACAGCCTTAACTCACTTTACTTAGGTCCCCCAAATAACTCAAATTCTGTGTGCAGGGAAGCTAAAGCAGACGAAGGAAGCAAGATAGTATCTGTGCTAAACTAAAAGCTAACTCTAACTGACCAGCATTTTCCATCTCTTCTCTCTCTTAAAAACAAACTGCACCTCAGACTAGAGGTAACCAAACATTAGAAGGGACATTTTAAAGCGCTAAGCAAAAATTCCCAAATGGGAAAGTAGGCAAGTATCCATGCTAGGCTAAAATCAGCCAGCTACAATCTCTTTAACTCTCTAACCACACAACAGCTATCCAGTAAGACTTGAGAATAATTTTTAAAAATTATAATTACAATGTTCTTGTTACACTGTTAAACAAAGCTATGCTATGATATGCTATGCTACATGGCTCTTGCATGAATTTAAACATGTTGCAGTGAGTCTGCTTACACCTGGCATTAACATGCAGTTTGATGATCGGATCACGTAAACAGCCCCAGGACGCACTGTGATCAGATTACGATCAGATCACTCAAACCACATTCAGAGGTGGTAACAGACGGATCTCGTCCATTTAATACAAGTGTAAACGGAAAGCGCTTTCTGTGATCGGATTTCATCAGGCATGCGAAATTACAACTTCAAATAAAACACTTTAATACAAGAAATAATTACTGTGATTTTTGGCTTCTCTCTCCCTTGTTCTCTTGGTCTCTTGTGTGTCAGTGTGTGCACACCCCCTATAGTTCCACCGCATTGAAGAACCCCATAAATCCTCTAAACTGTTTACAGTCTACACAGTTTACAGAGAAGGACAATTCTGATGAGAAATCACTGTTTACAGGAAGCAAAACAGAAATAATGTATGTGTTGGTGTGCTTTTCACAAGGGTAAACAGAATCCTGTCAAAGTAGATCCAGACACTGTTAATGCCAGGTGTAAACAGGCTCTTTGGTAGTGTTGTAGTGCTCACCTGGCTGCACAGGTACTGGTGCTGGTAGCGATAAAGTGGAACACCATCTAACAGTACTTCGCCCTCCTGAGGCTCATAGAACCTCTGCAGCAGACTGACACAAGTACTCTTCCCACCACCAGACGGGCCCACCAGCGCTGTCATCTTCCCAGGACTCAGCTCCAGGCTTACAGACTGACATAAAAGGTGACAGCATTATTGAGTAGGAGTGAGGTCAAAACTTTTATGCATGTTTTCTACATACATTTTGGATTTTAAGGACTTGGGGAAACACAGGAATACATAGGTACTGATAAAGATGCTATGATGACAAGGCATTGGGATACAAAAGAGATATCTTTTGCTTGAAACTTTCAAAATATAGCCTTACCTTAAGTGCTTTCACATCACGAGAAGGATAAGAGAAGGTAACATCATTAAATGTGAGCCTTCCTTCTAGTTTCTGAGGTACTAAGTTGCCTGCTTCTCTCACTTTGGGCCTTCTGTCAAGCAGCTGAAACACCTTCTCTGCTGACCACACTGTGTTCAGGATGTCTCCATAAACATACACTAAATGCTGAGGACATAACCCAACACAGTGCCATGTCAGTGAAAAGAGTTAAAATACTACAGTTAAAAGATTCAGGCCATAAAGCTCACCCTCATGTTGGTCACCATGTCTTTCTGATACAGCACAAAAGCCAGGAGGCCTCCACTGCTTAGCTGACCAGAAGTGATGAGATTTCGGCCTAGAAGCAGCATTGCAACCCTCAGGCTCACTGATACACACTTGACCCAGACACACACAAACACAGTCTGTTACACAGGCAATCAGACATAGCTAAGTTGTGTGATATGCGCTGGCATAATCAGGATTGTTCAGCAGACAGGTTAATCACTGCTATATGTAGGATGTTCCTCACCCTGCGTAGAAGGAGGTGTATTGCACTGTAAATGCCTTTGCGTGTTTGAACCCTGCGCTTCCTGTCCAGGGCCTCCTCATATCTCTTCTGCTCCTGGGCTTCAGCCCTAAAACTCCGTACTGTCTTAATAGCGTCAACTGCAGAAAATGCCAGCTGCTCAATCTCTGCCTTGCAGTCCTGCAGCTCTCTGGAGGTTTTCTGCAACATTAAGCATGTTTACACTGTTTGTGTTAGTGAGGAGACATGTTATGTCCTTACCATCCTAGTGTGGGGAGCATCGCTAGAGTTACAAACGGGTGGGTTAATTGGCAGTATCAAAAAATATATATTTTAAAAAATGATATATAAATATAATAAATAATAAATAAATTATAAGCTGACTGTGTAGAGCAAGATGTCACAGCACATTACACACCTCTGCACCCTTGCACTGTCCTATTATATACCTTTACCTCTGCACCTTACCCCCCTACCACACATTCCATACTGAGTGCCGTGTCGGCGTTGCACTGTCCTGTCTGTTCACTGTGTCTAATGTATTTATGTATTTATTGTATTGTTCTGATTCCATGTTTGCAGAAGGTATAGTATGAAAGAGTCTCTCCTAAAAAAAAAAAAGGCAGGCTATCCCAGTGTTCTGTGTCTACAGCATGGCTACAATGGTCTGGGTAAAACACATTACCTGGGCAAATGTGTTGTAGTTGTTCTGCAGCATAGCAAGGAGAGGCATCTCCACACACGTAAGGATTGTGAGTTGCCATGAAAGACTCAACATGGAGACAAGCATGCTACACGTCTTCACCAGGCTCCGCAGGAGCACATTCACATTCATGGCTACTGAACGGCCCATCTTATCAGTGTCAGAAACCAGTCGTGATGTTAGACTACCTACAAAGGGAAGAGAAAGATCTGCTGACTGTCTATGACAATGGACAATCAAATAAATGATTTGCCACACTTCAGTAGGAAATCTAATAAAGGTTTTCCTGAATCTCCGCAGCTACTGCCCCTGTAAGAGTCATAAACGCTGAATTATGTTTGCATATCACCTGGTCTGTTTTCTTCAAAGAAGCTAGTTTCCTGTTTCATCAGGTTCTGGAACAGCATGTGTCGAATTCTCCTGTTCAGTCTGCTCAGACTACACATGAACATGCCCCCTCGCAAGCCAGTAAACAAAGAGCTGAAAGAATCAGTTCACATTATATTTCAGAGAACATTTATACACATTAAGAAAACTATAACAATGACTAAGGATGCGCAGATATGGGAAACGTGGGCTGATGCTGATATCCAGTATTTTTATGTACAGGTCTGAAGATGCAGATACAGATAAAAATAGAACTTGGGGATATATGCAGCTGTGTTAGCTTTCCAGAAAAAATATCATAATAATATCCATAGTGTTCCACAAATACTTACCTTGCCTAAATGTATTGCTTTCCACAAAAAATACATATCAATACAAACAATAAATACATAATCAAATGTTAGTAACACTGATGGGATTCTGATATCCTAACAATAATATCCACAACAACAACAGAGGGGAAAATACACCTACCTTCCAAAAGAGTACAATGACATGAGTACAATGGCCCACATAAAGTTGCCATGCTGGTATTCCCCACTGAACACGTCAATGATTTTCCCCACATAGAAAGGAATAAATGACTCAACTGCAAAACAGAAATTTTCACATAACAGAAAAATAACTGTTACTGAATAATAAGATGCAGGATAGAATATACTTGGGATTTCAAAGGATTACTAAATTAAATCTGGTGTTTTGTGCAGGAAAACACCACTAGGCTAGTATACCTCACTATATTAACTTTTTTCTTGTTTTCCATGTAATTGCTGAATAATAAATGATACACAGCCTAAAGAAAAATAATATTACCAATTTTTCACAGATCAGCCATAACATTAGCATCACTGACAGGTGAAGTGAAAAACACTGATCATCTCCATCTACAGTGGCATCTGTCAAGGAGTGGCAAGTGAAAGGTCAGTTCCTAAAGGTTGATGTGTTAAAAGTAGGAAAAATGGTCAAGCATAAATATCAGTCACTTTGAGTCACTTTGACACAGGCCAAACTGTGATGACTGGGTCTGAAAAACATCTCCAAAACATCATGCCGGTCTTGTGGATTTTCTTCTGGCATGCAGTGGTCAGTACCTGCCAATGAGCACCTAAGGTTTATTGATGCGATCCACAGAGGATCCATAAAGGTCTTGTGAAGTCCATGCCTCGAAATGTCAGATCTGTTGTGGCGGCACAAGTGGGACCTACTCAATATTAGGCGGATAACTTATGTTATGGCTGATCAGCGTGTACATATGCTGGAACTTTGGGTCAAGCAAATCAAAGCGCTGAACTACTGAAAAACTTACATAAAGCAGCCAGGATGAGAAAAAGAAAGGCAGCCCCCAAGTGAGGGTAGTCTGCTTTGGAGTAGTGAATCACTCTCATAAGGAGCGCTTTGGCCTCTTGCTCCTTCTTCTTCTTTTTTGCATCCTTTTTAGAGTCATTAAAAGGGAATGCCATCTCCCCCACCATATACACCAAAGTGGCAGTTGTTGCATTCAGGACCACCATGCCTAGGTCGGGAACAGGACAGAAGGCGCATATGCCTCTTGGAACCAGGGTCTGCACCGTATCAAAGACAGGAGGCAAAAAACACAGCAGAACAACCCAGCGCTTTAGCAGAGGCTGTAAACTCTTCTCCACAAGCAGTGAACCGACTTTATTAAGCAGGGCCCAGCTGAGAGCCCTGAAAGCCCATATCCAGCTCAAGCTGAGGATGAAGGTGCCTTCACACCACAGAAGTCCTGTCACCAGGGTCAGCCAAAGGATCAGGTCACAGCCCAGGAGAAGTCCATACGCACGCACTGCAGCTCTTTTAGTGGAATGAGCCATCATGGAGGAACCATTCACCCTTCTGCAGGACCAAGGCATAAAAGACAAAGCAGACACATACAATACAGTTACTAGACTATTGAGAGGAGGGAAATCACTTGCTGGGTTCACTTGCTATAAAGTGGATCTGGATCTGGTACCCACTAACAAAAAATACAATCAAATGTTTTATTTTCTTTCCGAGACTAAAATTCCTAGTGGCTAAATTTAATGTTGGTTTTAATACTAAATTGTATCCATATGGTATAATAGTAGCCATATGGTGTGAATGGAGTTGGAATTGTTGAATTTTGGACATTTCTTGAACCTAAGGCAACTGACAAGACTTAAAATACATAGGTCTAGCAAAGCAGTCTTCCACAAACTGTGTGATTGACAAGTTCAATATGATCCTACACTCCCAGCCCAGGTCCTGCTGATCTACCACCTTGCAGAATTGTCTTCCAACCTAGATCTAGCTCACTTGATCCATTTAACAAAGACCTTTAGAGGAACCTGAACCCCCACAAAGCCTAAATACTCAACAGGCAATACAATTCTACATGCAACCAATGCCCACACCTCTCAGACTGTAGGCTATCGCTTATCATTAGCTATTAATCATCTTTCCCAAATATGCAATAATTTGGCCATATAAAGGTAAGTAAAATCTATATAGCAAACAACCAGATGGTCTTACCGATGTATGTTAGTGTTTCCAACCGTGTCTGGACACCAGTTTTACTTTCACTTTTATTTTCAGTGAATTAACAGGGCTGTATTCGACCAGGCGGCTTCAACTGCTCAGTCACACACATAGATGAACATCTACACTCTCCCCCTGCTAAAGCCTGGCCTTCCGTCGTGTTCTCCTCTCATTAAACGACATAGATTTCTTTTACCTTGTGGTACTGTTGTGTTTCCTGTCCTGCTCATGCCCCTGATATTCATTTGAACACTAGTGGGCGCTCGTTTGCAGTAATAAACGGACTGCCTGCCCATCCCCCACTCCTAAGGTGAACTGTCTCCTAAGAGAAACATCCATTCATTCACTCATTTATTGTGCAAAGAGAATTTATTGTCAATTGCGTAAAAGTGCATATTTCTTTGCAGAGAAAATTTGTATTTATTCAGCTTGAGAAAAATATATATCTTTATACTTTATATATAACTACATTATAAAATTATATCATCTACAGAAGGGCCATTCACTCCAACCCCTAGGGGCTCGGTCTCCAGCATAGTTTGGCGTTTTCCCTTCTCAAACACACCCTCTAAACCTGGCAGTTGAACGGCTGGCAGCTGAATGAGGCTTAACTGGAGCCCTTCAGGACCAGGAGTGAATACCCTGTGACATGCCCTAAAGAAATATGCAGAGCCCTTTGCTTCTTTCAGATATTCCTCAGGCTTTGGCAAATGTATGGAACAACAGAGGAGTTATGGCAAATACAACAACAGCATTTAAGATAAAACAACATGTGACATGATACTTCCAGTTGCTTACACTCTGTAAAACTGCTACTGAAAGAGCAGATGCTTTGGCCCGTAGTCCTGGGGGAAAAACTGGAACTGCATAAATGATCACCTTCATACAGCATACTGCTTGTGTACAATCTCCTGGTATCATCACCCAGGACATTATAAGTGATGCAAACTCAAACACTGGTGTAATAGTGCAAAGCTACACTGTAAAATAAAAAATGTGGTGTCTTAACTTACAGAGATTAGTAACTGTACTGCCATGAAATGTTAAGAGTACACTAAACTTCTAATAATATGTTAACAGAATTAAAGACACAGATTCTTGTTGAGTTTACCTGTTTTAAGATGTTTAGTGTGGTTCAAAAATGTAAAACTATGTGTTAGTACAACATTACTAATACATTGAAGTTAGGACACCTCATTTTTTTACAGTTTGACTGCAAGGTAGTGTTGTTTTCTAAAAGTGAGGTCGGTAACTGTGTAAGTAGAGTATGTACAGTAATGGTAAAATGTCTACCACAGACAGGAGCTACATTTCTTTTGTCAGAATGTTTATGAGTTCCCTTTGCAATGGTTCTGCATCAGTTTGGTTGGCTGGTCTGGAATTGGTGGTGATGTCTGTGGGCTCTCTACAGTCAGACGTTGTAAGCAAGCAAACAGACTGAAATAAAAGTCTAAAGTTGTAAATGTAAACAGTAATACCTGATAAACAGTAGCTCGAGGAGCAGTAGCTAGGAGTTCTTCTGTGTCTCATTTGAAACAATGTGACAGAAACAGATAGAAATCCAATACCAGAACAGTGCTAAGTGACTACAAAAGATGGATGTATATCTGCACTCTCAACAAAGCTGCTTCAGAAGGTTCTTAGAGAGAACCACTTTTGTATTAGAGTTAGGTTAGAGTTAGAGTGGGTACTATTAAATGGGAAAAGAACCTTGAGGTGGCAGAAGTTACCGCAGACACACCCACTGAGTGGCAAAAAGACTGAGTGTCAGCGCTAGCGTTCAGTGTGAATGCCGCTAAAACACAAAACAGGAAAGAGCTGCTGTGAGATTGACTGTACAAACAGATTCAACAGGAATTCAGAGCTCTGCTTTTACAGACTGCTGAAAGCTCAAGAAAAGAGAAACAAATGGATTGCTGCAATTCACGGAAACAACTGGAATCCAGGCACTGAACCACATGGGAGCTCACTGTCTGGTCATGCTTGGAAAACAGGTGGGAAAGACCAAGCCCACTGTAGTTGTGAATTTAGCAACATGCTAAGCCAGATTCAAAAAGGAAAGCAAGCAAACCTGGATAAACCAGTCTAGCAAATGTGCCTGAGAACAGTCGAAGACACCCCTAAGACCTTTCACTCATATTTGTGCTCTCAGATACGAGGTTTTATCCTCCAAGCGGGTGTGGTTTAACCTTCAGTTAGTTGGGTGTGCCTGGCTACACCATGATGTCCATGGACCATTGGTTCTTTGGTAATTTGGATGGACTGCTGTCAAATTCTATAGCCTTTGAGTAGATAATGGCTTGTTTCATTCCCAGTTTGGCCACTTTAACTAATAAATGCAGCCATTTTGCTGCATTTTTGGCCACTAGGTCTGACTAAAGAGGGTGTATCCCAGCGGGAACGTGACCTCAATGCTACTCTCTATTACAAACAAGTTCCTAATGGAACTTAAAGTGGTTCTTCTATGGCATTGCTCAAAGAACCCTTTGAAGCACCTTTATTTCTGAAGTGTGTGTTAATAGACATTAAAAGCAGCAACTGTAGGTCCAGCATAAACAAGCTGGAGTGAGTGCATATTGACATTTCTGAATGTTTAATGGCATGTCTTCAAAGAAGACCAGTAAATATGGTAAGCTAAATGGCCCAGATATAACAATCTTTATAATGTGAAATAAAGCAAATTTTCTTCCATTTGACATAGTCTACAACATCTCAATTTGTCAGCCCGGATGGATACAGTTCATACACTTGTGACACGCTCGGTTTGTATGGCAGTGTGCTTGTCTGTTCCTCCTGCAGACACTTTAATGTACTGGCAGTCTGGAGAGTGAATAGGTGCTGGTGCTGGCGATGACTCCTTTTTGGCAGTGTCACGGCGATCCAACCAATAGAAGGACACCAAAAGAAACAAAGCTGAGGAGACCACTGTGATACTAGAGGCCAGGAACACGTATGTATACTCTCCAGTTCGATCGACTAGACTACCTGAAACATACAAACACAGACATATACATCAGACATACACTTAATACCCCTCATAGCAGTGCCATTAATAAACACATTATGTAAGATGCCAGTTTATTAGATGCCAGCTGTATACTCTGTAGCAGTATAGTGTACCTGTTGATATGCACTGGCCATTAAAGTCACTCTACCCTGTCTATCAATGGAAGGGACCACTGTAAAAATAGCTCTGAGCAGATTTTAGATGGTGGTGAACTATTATCATTTATGATTTTAATAATAATTTCCATAATTTGTGTCAGCCAATCTGTAGCCCTTCTTCCTTGGTCATTTTCCGACCACAAAATCACTATTGGCTGGGTTTTATTGGTTGGTAGATTACTCTCAAAGATCCCAGATAAAAAAATAAAAACATTATTTTTTATAACATACTATAAAAACACAAAAAGCAGGGTGCCTGTGGTGGTCCTACAGTGGGCTTTCCATTTAGCAGCAAAATATTGGCCTACAGTCTATAATTGTAACTGTAAATTATAAAGGTAAAAATGTAGGTATACTTCATAAAATGGCTAATTGGTGAAGGTGCAAGGTAGAGGGTTAATTGGTATATTATGAAACTCTAAAAATGATACCTACGTGGTAAGTGTATCTGATAAAATTGACAAAATAGCCAAGTGCAGCCACAAACTATGTGTACACTGTAAAAAATGAAAAAACAAAGGCAGGCGAACTCAAAATGATAAAGTAACTGATTACAGAGTGTTTAAGATGACAACTCCTAACTCCTAACTAACTTTTTAGTTCTGCATCCTAGTTTGATCAGCAATACAATTTAACCTGAGTTGACTCAAAAGCATGAGTAAATGTGCTGCAGCTCAGATGTTTAGTCTGTGCTCCTCCCCCTCAGTTTATTCCCATCTGTAGGTCAGAACTTTCCCTATTGCATGATGTTCCCAAACACAGAGATTTTCTTTGGCCTTTGGCTGAGCCCTTGCGTACAAACGTACAAAAAATTCTCTTCTGACACTTGAGCAGGCAGTCAGACCGCTGCAGCACTAGAGAGCCGTGAAATTACACTTTTTTGTTATTTCTTAGACACTGAAACATACATGGTTTTATAGCTCATAGGTGGTGCAACTGTCCAACTGCATGCTTGTCCAGTGTCAGAAGATCATAAGATCAAATCCCATCAACACCAAGACCCTCCATGGTAAAGCATTTAAGTATAGGATGGCCCAAACTCTTTAGTGTGATAAGGTAAAGTTCAATTTTGGCTCAACTTCAACCATATTGTTGACCTTACTGAGATGCAGAACGAAAAAAAATGTAAGTTGGAGAACTTTTAACTATTAACTTTAAGACGCACACACACCCACTACAGCATTTATCCTGAAGTTCCTTCAACACAGTGGAATATGACTGCTTTTAGATAAAACATAGAACTTTCATGAGCTCATGACTCATGAGCATAAAGTCCCACTACCTGACACTGCTTCAGTGCGGTAGAGGGACTTTATGTAGGCACTGGACAGTGTTGAGTTGCATGGTTGACATTTCGAGTTGGCATGGTGCTTACGTGAGGGAGCCAGCTGCCCGGTCAATCTCAGCTGCCCCACAGAGAGAGCCTGAAGCCCTGGCACCACCACCCCCTGCCCTCCAGGTTTTCTTTCACAATACAAGGAACATTCCATTCCCTTTTATTCCTTCCGTGGACATTTACATACACAGGCGCGCGCACACACACACACACACACACACACACACACACACATACACACATACACACATACACACACACTTAAACTGCAGATTTTTAGCAAAAGAATTCACTTAGAAGCACATGACTAAAAGCGTGGGTGTGAAAATGAATTCTGCCATGTCCTTCTGCTGTGTCTCATGACGTCCGGTTTTTCAATGTTCTCCCATGACTGGTTTCTGTAGTAGTGGACAGATAATCACACAGATGCTTGCTGTGACCTGTTAGACAGGCTTTTGCACCCCCCATAAGTATGTCTACAGAGTAGTCACAAAAGAGTTGATTAACAACGAGAATGAACAATGGTGGGCAACACAACACTACTCTGCTAAATCCTAAACCTCAACTCACTGCCTAATACTGAGCAAGTCCTCCTTTGCGCCACCACAACAGCTCTGAGCACTGGAGGCATGGACTCCACAAGACTTCTGAAGTCGTTCTGTGGTATGTGGCACTAAGATGTTAGCAGCAGATCAAGTCCTGTAAGTTGTGAGGTGGGGCCTCCATGGATCGCATTAATAAGCTCTAGGTGTCCATGACCCTGTCGCTGGTTCACCAGTTGTCTGTCTTGGACTACTTTTGGTAGGTACTGACCACTTACGTACTGGGAAAACTCCACAAGACCTGCCTGATGTTTTAGAGATGTTTTGACCCAGTCGCCAAAGTGTCTCAGATCCTTACATTTGTCCATTTGTCTTGCTTTTAACCCATCACCTTCAAGAACTCACTGTTGGTACACCCGGTTGTAAATGTCTGGGTAAGAATCTGAATCTCTTGTATTTTTCTAACATGTTTGGTCACACAGGCAATTCTTGATGCCTGTACACACACTCAATAGATTAACCAACTGAATAACAAAAGAGAATTCTGATAAATCTCTTCAGATTCAGCATCATTACAAACATCAGAGCTGATAAGATACATTTGACTTTGTACTTTATATTAATCCAAAATTAAATATCAAGAATAGTATAATTACCTAACCTGCCTCAGCCAATCAAATATAAGTGGTCAAAATAAAAAGTTTTGCCCTGTGAATAAAAAGAAACCTGTTTTTCTATGTTTTTCCTACAAAGACAGGACATTTGGGTCTTGAACAAGTATAAAAACAAACACATTATAACATTTAGAGTTCTTCTGTTACCTGCAAGGGGCGGCCCAATCAGCAGTGTGACGCTCTCCATGATTGCCAGGAGACCAAGTGCAGAGAGGAAACGGTTCATATCCACTATGTCCATCAGCACAGTGAACAGCAGTGTGCCCACCACACTCATTGTCAGGCCATAACACAGCATATAAATCAGCAGCACTGGGAACGTAGGCGCAATACAGCAGATATTGTTACTCAGTCCATTCAACAGAAGCGCTATGGAGAGCACGTATATATGGCGGCCTTTGAACCAAGCCAGGTTAAAGAGCAGTCCAAAAGCTGGTCGCACAATAATGTTGACAAAGCCCAAGACGTTCAGCAGCAACGCAGCCTTGCTCTGGTCCATGCCGTTATCTGTGGCGTAAGGAATGAGGAAAATCAGCGGCACTACAAATCCCAGCATCATCCAAGTGACGCCCAGAGAGAAGACACGATAGCGTTGGTTATTGCAGAACTGGTCAAAGGCCATGTGGCGATGGAAACAAGATGCTAAACAATTCGTACCCTCTTTGCTTGTCACTGCAGAGCCATTGCTCATCTGTTTGTGTGCTCTGGGTTTGCGTGGGCCCAGTGGCCTCATGACCGCCCCACAGACACAGCAGTTGAGTAGCACACCGCCTAGCACAAGAAAACTGCCTCTCCAGCCAAACTCTGTGTGTAGGTAGTTACTCAGTGTGGGCAATGTGGACAGGCCCAGAGCTGTGCCTGTGGAGGACATAGCATTGGCAAAGACACGACGGCGTACAAAGTAATGGCCCAGGATAGTGACAGCAGGCTGGAAACTGAAACAAAATCCTAGACCTGTGGGGGACAAAAAAACAAACAAACTCAGCTGTATGGTTAACTTTATCTGGTAAACATCACTTACATTTTTGGTTAATGAAGCAAATAAGGCAGATTTGTTTCAATTCTAGCAACTGGTGTGGTAAAACAAAGCCAAACCTTAAGAGTTTACAATTTTGAAAAACAAATTGAGAGAAAAAAAAAAAGGCTTTTGATATGACAGCGATATTCCTTTAATGTGGTATGTAATTTGGATCAGTAGGGGTCACTGGGTTCATACTGACCTGTAATAACCCCTGCAGTGATGTAAAGTTCAACAATGGAATTTGTAAAGGCACTGGCCGCCATCCCCAACCCGCTTAATACTCCTCCCATAATTACTGTTGCTCGACAACCAAATCGTTCCACTAACACACTGCACAATGGACCTGAGGAGGAAATGTTGAACGTTAGGGGGGGGAAATGCAGCACACCACTGAAACCACAGGGGTTTAGAATGAGGATTATACTAATCCAACAGCATTCTATAAATATCACTTTGGAACAATGTAATAGTTCTTCGACACAGTGTGAGATAACGGATAAGCATTATCTGACGTCACATACAGTAATTTGAGTGCTTTCAGTATTTAGATCCTGCTTAGTTGCTATTCAGCAAACTTTTTCCCACTCCCCATCTTCCTTACATTGCTTGAACTGTTTATTATACCAGGGAGATCTTAATGCACACATGGCGGCCACCACTCCTGCTTTACATTCCAGAGGACTGTAGCTCCAAGGTAAAAGTACACTGTCGTTTCTGTTTAGATTGTATAAATCTTTCACCTTTCTGTAAATATTTCTGTGGGTAGGAACATCATGAGTATCAACTAATGCAGCACATTCCTGTGTGTGCGATACAAATGGTGATTAAGTCATTCTTCCTACCAATAATTCCCTTTAGAAGACCTCAAATGATTAGCTACACAATGTGTTAGCTGTGCTGCATCAAATGGTACAGACCAGTTGGAACAAATGCTATGGGACTATTTCAGCTAATTCATTATAACAACAAACAGGGGTTCTCAGCCTTGTTACCACGACCCTGCATTTTTTGATGATTTAACAAAAGTATTAGAACTAGTCAAAGCGTCTTAGTCCAAATATCATAAACAGTGGAGTAAGCATTACACTGAACACTCTGTACCATTACGATGAGCTTATCACCAAAAAGCTCTGGGAAACTGGGCCCAGCTGAGTAATAATTCTTTCTTTGGCATTTTGGAAAGAACAACCTATTCTTCATTTAGTGATTATTTTTGACTTTCTAATAGAGGTTCTAATTTCATTATGAACCTTTTTATGTCTTTGTACATTATCTGCACATAGGATTAGTACTGGATCTCTTTAGCATTTGACTTTGGCCACAGGCAAGGTTGAGTATTAATGAAATTCTTGTACCGGTGTTATGTAATCAGGATACAAAAATTTGTAATGATGGAATTAGACTAAAGATACATTTTAAAAATATTGAAGCCTTCACAAATACTTTTCAGTTTCTTAAATAAGCTAAAAAGGCAGCAGTCCTTTACACTGCCCTGCTAGAAAAAACAGCACAAACCAGCAGTGCCGGTCGAAACTGTTTGTTCCAGCCAGGTTGAATGATGAAATGATTAATTAACCAATATAAAATAATTCATTTTTTACTTTAACCTTCCATTAAATAATTTTTTTTCCTCTTCCCCTGTGACGTCCAAGGGTATATATAATTTAATGAGGCTGTAAGATTGTTTGACAGCTATACAAGATTGTTTGGTACACACAGGCTGGTTTCATGTGAATTTATACAGTTTTCTTTTTTCTTTAGTTGAATATATGGCTTTAACAAGTGGTCTGAAAGTAACAGAAGGTAATCAGATTGTGTTACTATTACGTTGCAATTACTTTTTAAACAGGTAATCAATAATAGAACCCTCCCAACCCGGAACATGGGTAAAGAAATAGTTTGAAATATCCTTTATCATAGAACACATATTAAATCTTCTGAAGGGCTTCCTCTGTATAAAGAGTCACCATGATTAAGCAAATACTGGTGTTCATAAGAGTCCCTATAGTGCTCTCTCTCTCTCTTTTTCTCTCTCCAAGATTAATGTAATCTGGCATTTATGGGTCTTATTAGGAACTGTACTGAAACACACACTGGCTGCAGTCTCTTGTTAGTGCATCTTTAAGAGCTACAGGATCAGTCTTGATAAGAAGAGCAGATGTGAAATAACAACCACAGCTTCCTGTTCACAAGTGGAAGTCAGACAAAGACATATTTTTGCACTCTCTCATAAGATGTGTTGTCTTCCTTAGAACAGCAGAGATCTCGAAAAACTGACAGTGTTTTAAGATTGTGATTGTGTGTGTCTTCAGAAGGGCCTCTGTGTGGGCAATTTACTCACTCTCATAACTACACTGGGTACTACATTAGTTTCAAATTGAACCATTTATACTTAGTATTACTGCATTGTTGTTAGTGAATAATACTCATCACTGCATTTCCAAAATAACTCTCCTTCTGTAAAGTCATTATCAGTGAGAGCAGTATAAATCTTTACCTCCAGCATGTAGTACTGCTGTCATTATAGATGGCACCCAAGATGTTACACTGTTGCTGGCATTGAACTGTTTCTGAAGATCTGTGTAAAAGATGCTCATGCAGGATGGGAAAGCCAAGGTCAGGGCCAGGACCACTATAGAAGCCACAAGAACCACCCAGCCCCAGCCCCCATCTGGTGCACTATTGGCTAACGGCTGTGCTTGAGTCAATGGTGTTTCTGCTCCTCCTTTATCCCCGTCCTCCCCGTCTCGGTCACAGGACTCTGACGACTGCTGCTGCTGCTGTTTTGTGGCCATGTCTGCTACCTGAGTTGAATCACCTGCCCTTCACTGCTGTAGCTGTCTGTCTGTGGGGTCCAAGACACTTTTGGTTGGCCTCAGAAGTGTTTTAAGGGCAGGTCTACACCCTTCCATGTATTCCATGTCACCCACAGACAACACCAAGAAGGGATCTCTGCAGAACAAAAAAAAAGTCTGTAATAATGATGTATGAGTATGAAGATAAATAGATAAATTGGTTACGATATTTTAGACTAGTTAGTTTAGACAGTTATTCACACTCACACATTTCTATTACAAACACGGGCCTTTGTGGAATCAAAAGAGGCTCCAATAACCATTTAAGGCACCTTATTATTTTAAAAGTGTACAAGCAACAAGTGCTACACTGCATTAAACTAGTCTAAGCAGTAACGTGTGTGTAAATACATTTGAATATATATATATATATATATATATATATATACATACACACACACATACACACACACACACACATACACACCTATAACTATAAATTAGACCTAGAACACAAAGCATCACAAAAACACTAAACAAATGAAAACCACAGGCTACTTGTAATTTTAACATTTGGCAACTGGCCTTTTAACAACAACATGCAAATACAAATATGTAATGTTATGCCATGATAAATACATTTGAATTCCACAACTTTTCCACACAACTACAAACATTAACATTTATTGCCCAGTCTCATGTACAAGCAGCCTGACATCTTTATGAGCATATCAGTCTTTTAGCTCATGTGACAGAGAATAAGGGTGAGGTATTTTAGCAGTTTGTAATATAAGCAGTTAATTTGTAATAGATTGCAAAGTCTTTGTCTTTACTGACAACTTGGAAATGGGTTTTTAATGTGTCAGCAGGGACAGGTCACCGCCCTTAATCTTTAAAGCAGCCTTCAGCCTACCCATTCAAATTTTCACAAATGTGGGAAAAACACTCCGGCAGTTTATATAATTAGAGCTTAGATATAAGACACGTTATAAAATGATAATTAAAAAAAAAAAAAGGTCAGCTTCCAAGCAAAAGAAATTGTCACATTGTACAAATTATTTACTAAAAGCAAAGTGATTCCATTATTAAATTAGCAGCACACCTTAATCCCATTTAAATTTGTTGATTTATTTTTATAAAACACAAATATCAGACCAAATCAGTATCGGCTGATACTCAGCATTTAGATACTCAAACTGGAAGCTTGTATCAGTTGACCAGACTTTCTAGTTACAAGCAGACCGCCTAGCCTAATGGATCAGTTGCAACACTTGCACACACTTTATGAAAAAAGTAAGTCTATTTTTTGTGCTTACCCATTAACAGTTTTAAAATACTACTGCATATAACAGCTATTTTCATCAGAATATGACATTTCAATCATTAAAAAATATATTTTATGTCTGCCCCAATGTTCCGGTCAACTCTGTTCCCACTGATTTGTTACTGTGGTATTGAGTGAATCCCTTCTGTGTGGAATCTAGTGATGGTGTCTAAATGGTGGAAGTGTCAACTCTCAACACTGTTACTATCAGCTCTTTAATTGAGTTATTGGTTTAAACATTTGACCAATAACAGAGTTGACTGACCAAGCAAATAAAAAAACCCTACAATCTGCTATATATATATATATATATATATATATATATATATATATATATATATATATATATATATATATATATATAGTTCTAGCCTTTTTAAATAGGTTTTTGACTAAGAAGTCAGTGTGGCAAAGCAGGACGACAGAGAATTTATGCATGTCTGAAGCAGACGGCTCAAAATCATACTAAACATTTTCTACAAAATATAGCACACACTCCAATAAAACCAATAACCCTTCAGGAATTTTACCTAAAAGGTTCACTGTAAAACTACAACCTACAATCTACAGAATCTTACTTAGTTATTTAAAGTCATCTTACTGTGGACTGTGGCAGGGAACACCTCTTTAACAGCTGGTAAAATTATTGAAGGAAAAGGTTCAGTGTTTCGTGTGTTTTGTGCTGAAACTAGCTGCCCAACTGTAGAGTACTTAGACGTTTATTACTTTTTAGCTACATTAATCTTGTACCTAATGTAACTTAGAACTGATAGTACACACGGACGTCCATTACTCCTCAACCGCACAGCTTCATAGCTAACGCAACAGTCATGAAGATGAGGCATATGAACAGACTTATATTATTATATTATATTATTATATATTATTATATAATATTATTATATTTACATTATCCTTGTACCAAAAACAGAGGCAAACTTTATATTATTTATAAATATATATTTTTTCTATTTTCCCCACTAGCGGCTGTTTCTTTGAAATCACTGTTAGAAGGGCATGAACCTGTAAACTGGTGTAAACTAAACTAAAATATATCATACATACATCCTTATTCAAATCACTAACCTAGCCTGCCAGTTAACAGCCACACACACACACACACACACACACACACACACACACACACTAGTCCACACAGGAAACTGAGGGTTGTTTACATATGCTGAATGGAAGAAGTCAAGTTCATCAGACGTCAGAAATGTGCTTGTGCCCTGCAGTCATTTGAAAATGAAGCTGTCTAGACACAGACTTCACTACGTCATAATAATAATAATAATTATAATAATAATAATATTACAAAACTGGCGCCGGGAGACTGGTATTATAAAAGGGGGGAGACAAACAGGCTACTTGTTGAAGTTGTGTTGCCTGTGCTTACTGGACAGTGTTATATCTGCACAGCAAAGACCCACAGAACTTCTTCAGCACGTGCTTGATGCGAGTTACACAATGACGAGAGCAAATGACAGACTTCCAGAAACAACAGTCGGCTAGACATACGCGTGCTGGACTCAAAACCTGCCACTGAACAGAGATTTTTATATATATATATATATATATATATATATATATATATATATATATATATATATATATATATAAGGAGTCTGCAAGGTATGGGCGCCGTGTTGCCTACAGCCTACTTCATACCCTCGTATTCGTAGCTGAGCCTCCTAAATGAGCAACCTACCTTCAGCTGGTCGATATACGGACTTGCTTGGTCATCTTGTGCTACTGCTGTTGCTGCTGCTGCTGGGGCCGCGTTGGCCAACAGTGAAGAGGATCATGTTCTCCGTGTGGAGGGCGGGGCCACTCTACGCTCTGCAGAAATGAGTAGGCAAATATTAGCCAATTAGGTCTGCTCCCAACCTGCCCACTGTTTACCCTCGTGCACAAAAGCCAGTCAATACGATCTGTGGAGGTAGGAGTAGGAATGCAGTGGCGGTTTCTTTAACGATGAAACCTAACCTTCCCACGTCCAACAGGGAGCAGATAAGGAAGTGCATTTGAGAGCATGTTCGGACAGCCTCTGTTCACATCAGTTACTCTGAACTAGTGGTTTCCAGCTCTTATCCTGGTATTCTGCTACCTTGTGCATTTACAGGCATTAGATGCCCACTGAGTTCATGATGAGGCTGATCATTATCTGGTGAGTGAGATCAGGTGGGATGGGGCAGGGAATAGTTGAAACTGTGCAGGGCAGTGGGCCCCCAGGACTGGAACTGAAAACACTGCTGTAAACTACAGGTTCCTGAACTCAGTTACCCATATTCAGGTTGATTTTCCATTTACACTGGTGACGGCATCCACATGCACTATATGTCCAAATGTTTGTGGACATCCGTTCCAAGAAATGCATTTAGCTGTTTTTATCAAAGTTGTACCCATTGATAAAAAACAGATGTGTAAATACACTCTAACAGCTTCCATAGTACATATAGAGAAGTCTTGCCAATAAAATAGGACTCTGGAGTAGATAAACCTGAACCTGTTGGCACCATGCCTAATGCCAGAGGTGGGCTAGAGGGATATAAAGCCCCCCACCATTGAGCTGTGGAGCAGTGGAACTGTGTTCTCTGAAATGATGGAGCTCCATCCAGTACTTTTGGGATGAGTCAGGGAGTTGGGGATGAGGTGGAGTTTGCTGGATGCAATCAAATCCTCACAGCACTGTTCCATCTATAAAAATCTATTGGAAAGCCTTCCCTGGACAGTAGGGACAGATACTCCAACAAAACCGGGATAAACGTTTTACTACTTTAGAGTAAGGAAGAAACAATGAATGAGCATGTGTCCCATTATTTTTGTCCTTTGAATGTAGCTTTGCAACTGGTCACAGTTCACTGACTTTATGAGCTTTATCATTTCATTTTTGACTTTTGAAGTGTTTGTCAAAAAGGGAAAAACAGCACTGACCAAACCCTAGTTGATATGCTGAATGGGCTTGGGTGAACAGGCCTAGCCTACTCTAACCACTTCTGCTTCTAACATACATTTGTGATTGCCAATTTACATACACTCATGACGCATGGCAATATTGGGCTTTCTGTGTTTTCTTTGAGCTGTTCTTTTTCTAGAGCACTTATTTGGGGGTTTCTGATCAACACAGAGAGAAAATTATACATACTCTAATGTTGATTATAATTTAGTGATGCTCAAAGTTTCAAAATGTCTTCCAAACTTGATAAGGCCAAGGTTTCTTAACTTCCTGTCTGCGATCAGCATTGCCTACAGCTGGTAGCATATCTGTGCCTACATAAATGTTTTTTTGATGGTACTCGCTGGATTGACCAACAGACAAACATGCCAGCTAGACAGCTGAAACTTGGACACAATTGGGTATATCAACAGGACAATGACCCCCAAACACACATCACAGGTGGTTGTAGGAAAGCTCAACATGGCTAACAGGCTAACATTGTTATGAAATTGTTGCATAATACTTTTCCTTAAAAGTCAACAAATGGAAGCTTAGTTATGACAAAACTATATTTTGGGAGAAGAACCACGTCCTGAACTCCTCTAGCTCTGCTGTATATACCATACAAACTCACTTCACCTTCGTGACAAACAACTTCACACCCACCTCCACCCCATTTCCTCCCTTTTTCTCCAAGATCACCTCAACTATGGTGGGGCTTCACACACCCTTTCCTTGAAGCAACCCTGAACTCCAGCCCATAACATCCTTACATGGCATGGTATTCGCATGACCATTTTCCAACCTCTCTTGATTCCTTACTGTCTGTTTTTTTCCACAGCCTTTGAGATCTGTGTATGCGAATGAGCTCTGTTCTGACAGGCTGGCATGTATTGCACCTCACTCAAAAGGAAATCCACTCTTTATGAATTTTAAATGTGATCGGGTGTATTTTGTTTTTGCAGTTTTTATGGATCACCTGAAGGGTGAATAGTATGTTTTGAAATTAATGAAAAAATAATAATAATAATAATTTGTTCTCAAACAGATTTCGGTGAGGCTTGGCATACCCTTCTATTACAAATATACACAATGGATAGTCATTCTGCTTCTGTAAAACTTTTTTTTTTATTCAGATACAGTGTACATACATGCTCAGTTCTCTGGTAAACAATTGCAACAAAGTTCTGTGATAAAATGAGAACTACAACATTTTGAACACAAATACATTTTATGATAAAAATCAGACATTTTTTCCTCATTGCAATCTGTACATTAAAAGAAACTGCATCAGAAGACAAAGTTCAAAAAAAAAAAAAGAAGAAAAAAAGAAAAATTTAAGGACAGTCTGACCGAGACTATTCATTTCCAAAACACTTAGCTTCCACAATCTCCATTTAGACAAAAGGTCACACTTGACATCAATACAGTTGATAACTTAATACACTCAAAACATCTGGTGTAAGTAGCAGGTTTTTAATACATGTTTAAATGTCTTTCTTTGTAGGTGTGCACACATGCACACGTGTGTGTGTGTGTACTGTATATCAAAGCATGCAGGTGTTGCAGACTAACTATTATGGCAGTCTTGAAAAACTAACCCCCGTATTTTGAATATGAACCTTTTTTTTTCTTTTAGGTGTGAATAAACATGACAGAGGCCTGCGTTCCTGTCCAGTTAGGTTAGCTTCCAAACGACTATTCAGTGCTAAACCTTTTATCAAAAACTTCCTGTGGTAATGAGTAAATAGCGTTTATCTGGACAGGATGAAATGGAACAAACCAAAATTACAAGTTCCCGACCAACTGCCTGAAATGTTCACCTTGCACATATCCCTCCAGCCTCTGTAGTCACTGCCCATGCATCACTTGACCCCTACACTAACACAATGCCAGACAAAGTCCCAGTATATAGCATTATATACTTTAACACACTGCATGCGTTCAGTTCAGGTTCACGTACCAGAGACACAAGGGCCCCCTCCCTCCCTTTCAGGTCTAATAAAACAGTATAAAGTTTCACAATTGTTTTTTTCCCCCCACACACTTCTTTTTGCTTCAACGTCTTTTTTTGTTTGACCACAAACAAATGGGAGGACTACAATGGGGAAACGGAAAATCTCAAATAAAAAAAGAACTATAGTTAGTGCTCCAAAAGTCTTTTAAACTTAATAATTGCTTTAAATATAGTTTAAAGTTACCATGATTAGGTTTTTTTTGTTTGTTTTTTTTACATGGACTAAAGTAAACTGCACGAACTGCAGTAACTTCACATTTCTACATGACCTTGCTGTGTGTGTACATACCTCCATGGAGGTCAGACAATGAAAGACATGGACATACTTAAAGTGCAAGTGAGTACAACATTAAGGGCACAAACGAAATGTTTCCTCAGGACAAATGTTAAAGGAAAAAGAAATTGCAGTGGCACAAAGGCAATCTAAAAAGCTAAGCATGTACAGTATTGGAAACAACAGAGCAACCAAGGGCCACTGTAGGGTATTTCTTAGTTATGACAAAAAAATCTTTTATGAAAATGAAGGACTAGCTTCTTGGCCCAATAATAAGCCTAATAAGGATTGTCAATGACATAACATCACTGGCATTGTAATTTAGTCCAAGATTAGGCTTAATCCATGTCCAGGAAACCTGGCTCTAGGAGAATCCTAGAAGAACCTAGAAATGGTTAGACATAGTAACAGAGTACAAAGAAACACAACTAGACTTTCTGTCCAAATAGAAGAGAAGAGGCAAGTAACATACGGGACATAATGAACCAAGCTTAAGAGCTTAAAATAACCCCACCAACTTAGAGAACTTGATTTGAGAAATCCAAATTTAAAGGCTTACAAATGGAGCACATTTTAGGAATCATTTTCCCTGTTTCTCATCATAAAGAGTGAATGTCCTTGGAAACAGAGGCAAAAATAAGGGACAAATTCCCAACACAAATGCAAGAACGCAAGTACACAACATTTAAAAGTAGTTAAGACAAAACAAAAGGTTACTCTGACAATGTATATGATTCGGTCAACTGAGAGTTGCTTTTAAATGGACATGAACAACAACGTAATAACCAACACCAAGTCATGCCATTATCCAAACTATGATACTGAACAAGAAATGTAGGTCTAAATACTGTCAACACATGTCCAAGCACAATGTGTGTTAGCAGATTAGCAGGTTCTAGGGTTTCACAACTTTACAAGTGGGAGATGTCCTTAATAATCTACTCTTGACTGACTAACTCTTAAAACATTGAGGGCAATTAATTTAGTGTAAAAGGGGACTAAGCACTGGCCCTGATGTCAAAATGTCATTGAATTTAGCACAGTTTACCTGAAGTAATACAGTTTATTTTGACATGAGGGCAAGCATCTCAATCCATGTAAAATAGAGCCCTTAACATTCAACACTATTCCACTATAACTTATATACCTATGAGATAGAAACAGTTAAATAGCCAAAATATGATGTTTGTGTTCAGGGAGCAGTATCATGAGATAAGAGAACCACTGCGGTTCCTGCCTCACCCTTAAAGCATGTGGGCATCTCCTTGATCAACAGTCTCATGGAGCTCTTATATGATATGCTAAAGAACTTATGCACTTCTCTAAAGTGAAACAAATATTCTTGAGAGAGAAAGTGAAGTAAGACCATGGAAGTCTCCCATTTTCCAGTCACATTTCTAAACAGCTGGAGGGAGAACACAACACAAAAATTCACATATCAGTGACCAGGCGCTGGACAAATATACCAGGAGCATGGGACAATTCTTAACCTTTCGCAGTCAAATAGAGTATGTTTTCTAGCTGAACAAAAATGACTGCTATGGTACAGACATTAACAATTACATGACTTGCATTCAGCCTTTTTGTAATACATGTATTTGTAATATTAATAATCCTTACATGCCCCAAAATTGCACATTTCTATAGTGTAGTGTTTGAATGTGTGAATGCCATAGTAACAAGAACAACAAAAGAATTTCCACAGGATGACGTGCATCATCCTGACTGAATGAGAAATGAGAGACGTCTTTCGATCCATAGCGGTAAAAGTGGGTGGGATGACCAACCGGGAAACTGTCTGTGTCCTCCCTTCCCCTCCAGTTATTCCTGGGCCAGCTCCAGGAGGGTAGACAGTCTTAAAGAGATAGACACACTACAAACTGGAGACAAAATGCTGCATGTTCAGAGGCCGCCTTCTATGCGCCGGCTATCTTGCGCTGTACTGTGCATTATGCCACACCAGGCGTGGTAGACGAGCGATGCTGCTGATGTTCACTCACTAGCTCGCTCACTCACGCACTCAAATAACACAGTGAGTTAATGTGCTTGTTATGAGAAGTGGAGTAAGGGGTGGGGGGACAAAACAGTTTTGTCTACTTTCGCGCCCCTGGAAGTCCTGAGGAGATTTCAGTGGTGTAGACGCAGCCTAGCTGAGCAGGGCAACAGGAGTTCCTTGAAACTAGCATGCCGGCAACAAAGTAAGTTATGATGATAATGATCAGAACAGGAAACTGATTATGACCAAGTTCCGAGGCAACGTAGATGATTAAGGTTATAGTGACAGATAAACCTCGTAAACCTTACGTTAACACCTCCCTAGCCGTCACTGTCACTGGCAGTCTTGCATCGCAACAGATTATCTGGATTATAACCTGTTTAGCATTTTTGATTAGTTGATAACAGCAGTGATGGTTTTTGATGGTGCTGGATGGGCGATGTTGCAGCACTGCAGGGAGGGGGGGGTTGAAGACCCCCCACTGTGGAAAGGCACAAGGGAGGAGGGTGAAAGAAAGGAAGGCATGTCAGGGCATGTGAGCTGATGGACCTGGAGTGAGCTGTATGGTGGAGGAGGGAGAGGAGTGGAGAGGAATGGAATGGAGGGGAGTGTGAGATGTGTGTCAGCACAGCTAAGAAGGTCTCCTCACATCCGGGAACCTCTCTCCTGAAGGATCTGTAACACAGGGGACAACCAAACGATTGAAACCTTGCTAGACGCCACCACATCGAGCATAATGCAGAATGCTAATAGATTACTGAGCAAGTGTGGCTGAATAAACCTGAGCATGCAGCTATTTTTGGTTCAGAAAGTAGAATGGGGGAAAAAAACTACTTCCCCAAGGACCTTTGCATTCAGACATGCCTGAAACTTAGCAAGAGGTTGCATTACAGTGATCACAGATAAGAACCTAAAAGACCTTGTGCCCTGATGTAGTGATCATAGTCCAGGGACAACACAGACATTTAAATGGGTCTTTGAAAAGTCTATTCATGTAGGTTCAAATATCATCTGCCATGATCAACACTAGACTGTAAAAGCTTTGAATTGCTAACATTACACAGTTCATATTTGAGCTTGCTCTCACCTTAGCCTTCTCAGTTGGTTCAATAACAATCCCATTAGTAGAGTTGTTGAGCTCTCTGGAAACCACACACAGGAACTCGGCCTGGTCCTCATTGCCATAGTTGTAGGAGGATCCAATGCTTATGAGCTAGAAAGGTAAGTTAGTTGAGTCAGCCTCATATCGCTTCTCTTCTTATAACAACTACTCTAACCCAAAATAGGTGGTCAACATGCACATACAGAGGCTGGATGTCATACATTCCTTTTCTTTTTAGACAAAGTCAAGTGGAACATGTACAGACTTGCAATCAGGAGGGAAAACCACAGTAACAGTAGAATAAGTAGCAATCCATGTTGGATCAGACTAAATGAGTAGATGACAAATCACCTATTCAGGCATTTTTTTTAAATCATGCACAATTCACCTATGCTAAAAATTACATCCAGATATGTTCATTGACATGTCAGTTCTAAAACACGGAGGCAAAAAAATCTCCATTGACAAAGAAAGGCAAGTAATCCTGCATAGAATAACAAAAAACATGCGCTCACCTGTTCAAACTTCCATCCATCAGACATTGTGGAGACCATTTGAGTGAGCTCTTCTTCCTGACACTGGAGCACACGATACACATGCTTCACAGGGCCCTGCAAAGACAAAAACCCAATGATGTCTGTCTGTGTGTGTGTGTGTCCCTCTCTCCCTGTTTCAATTTAAATTATGTGATACACAAGAGAAAGAGATATGTGCTATACTAATGATATAGTATCTGTCCAAATGTTTGTGGACACCCCTTGTAATGTATGCATTCAGCTACTTTAAGTTGCACCCACTGCTGACACAGATGTGCAAATGCACGCACACAGCTTGTCTAGTGTCTGCAAATAAGTACTCCTAATAGAATGGGACTTTCTGGAGCAGATAAACATGAACCTATTGGCACCATGTCTAATGCCAGGCGTGGGCTAGAGGAGTGTAAAGTCCTCATTCAGCATTTAGCTGTGGAGTAGTGGAACAGTGTTCTCTGAAATGATGGTGCTCCATCAAGTACTTTTGGGAGGAGTTAAGGATGAGGTGGGGTGGTGATCATCCTACATCCTGACCTCGCTAACGCGCCTGCCGCTGTATGCAATCAAATCCTCAGAATAACTGATCGCCACATTTAGGCAAAAGCCATCTCTAGACAGTAGAGACAGTTACTCCAACAAAAGCAGGATACGCCCATGTGAATACTCTTGATTCAGGAAGACACAATGAATAAGCAGGTGTTACTTTATCCATATAGTGATGCACATGTAAAGAAAAAAAAAAGATAATTACACTGAACAACAACATATTAGGATGGATTACATGAAAGAAGTAAGGAAAAGAACACTTACAGACTAGCTATATGCTTACAACATGATTACACAGTTTAGATAATCTGCTGGCTGCTGTGCCATTGCTATTTTGCAATGGTTGCATTAGCTAATACATTTTTTAAACCACAATCTAGAGAAATGTGGATTAAAAACCATATAGCTCACCTAATTTACATGTATGCATTGTAATTTTAGAACATGTACCAATTAGTTAACTTAATTTACTATAAACCTAAAAGAAAGTGCATCTTGTTTTCCTGTTTTTGGAGTTAAGACTGCAATCTGTATCACTAACTGAAAGTCTAATTATGTGACTCAATCAATTTCGAAGCTACTCTGCCAAAAACCAAGCGCACAAAGTGCTTTATTTCCTGCTTTATTCCCACCTGGGACGTCCTGTTCTCATTGTCTCGTATCCTCTCCTTCACCAGCCTCACCAGTGATGCAATGTTGTAAAATTCAGCTTCCTCAAGAACTCCTGTAAAAACCAAACAAATCACAGCTGTAACACATTTACAAAGCATGTTGCAACATGTTTCATTCTGGTGCTTTTGCATTTATTCACAACTGCCCATGTTGCCCAAGGTTTAAAAACATTAGTTCACTGCAGCTCTAAGAATAGTGAGTCAGTATATTGTAGGTCCATATTTCCTGCAATAGTGAATTAATTAGCTGTGGCTTAGATTCTGCATTGGAGATCATGTTTCAGAGGAATAGAGCTGAACTCCAAAGTAGTTCAAGTCTTACACCATATAATTTTGAGTTATGACACACACCATGCTTTGGACACATACTGTTCCTAAGAGAAAGATGTACCATTCCTGTAGCTGTTACGTATGCTGTGGGGACACGGTGTCCCAGTAATAATGTTCTTACAGAAAGAGGTGCTTCTAAAAGCAACCACATTACTACTGTTATTATGATGGATCAAAGACAGAACATCCAGAGCATCTCACCCTCTTCAGCAAGGTTCTTGTTGATGATCAGCTTCCCATGCCTTAGATAATTCAAGATAGGTCCAAAGTATGTGGGGTCCCTATCAATCAAATAAGCTCCTGTATCATCCTGCACAGAAAGACAGTAATAGGTTGTGATTGATTGGGAAAAGGCCATGAATCCAATCACTATTCCACATTAATAACATTCACCCCTCTGTCCCACCCAACTCAACTACAGGATTCTCAACAGTTAACTATAACTAAACTGTCTTGAAGAAACCAGGTATTCATCAGGTAATTACGGTCATTTTACTGCACACCATTTCTCTACAAACAAAACTCCAAAACCAGAACAAACATGCATGAGACTGGAGAAAGTCAAGCAGCACTCGTTTCACTTCAGATCTGAACAAAATCCATATGTTTCTACCCATCCTTACACTGTGAGAAGATAAACTATGGGTCTAATAATGTGTGTAGGATCAAGAAACCATCAAGAGGCTGCTGCCTGACCACCCCAGAGGTCAGATCACAGTAATATCGAATGGGTTTGGGACTGTTCAGGTGGTGATATCCAGAAAGACTGAACTCTGGAGTTGTGAAAAACATCCCTTCAGATTTTTTTTTAAATAACTGAAGACAAATGGAGGACACACTCATAATTTTGATATTATATTTAGTTATTGAGGCTTCTCATTTCCTGTTGAATATATTATGTCACTGTCACACCAAAACATTGTGTCTCTCAAATGCCAACTTTACAGGAGAAGGAAAATCTTCATATTTTATTTCATGTCATTAAGTATTTGTGTTCATCACCACTTTCTGTCACAATATAACAGAGATCCAAGATTTTTGTGTGAAGGTGATATTTTCAGCTCTGTCTGATGCTGAATGTGTGTATGATCTTATCTACACAATAAAAGTACCCTCTGCACAGCTTGGTGCTGCTTTACCCCTTCCTGGGTTTTGATCGAGCACATGTAGCTAAGTATCTGCCTCTGAGAATCTCCCCAGCTGCTGGAATGTATACCTTGGGTGTGAGGAGGGTAAATCCTCTGTGGATCTGTTCACATTGGTTAGTCTAGTTCTAGTAATATGATCCATGAGAGTAAACTGTAAGACAGTTGTGTTTGCCACATTTTGGACGCATGGATTAAAAAGCTGCGCACTTGCTTTTAGACCAGAAGTTCCCTATTTCAGTCCTCTTGACCCCACATTATACAGATGATTACCTTTAACTTCTCTGTCTGATTCACTAAACGACTGACGGGCCAGCTCGTTTTATGCTAGGTCTAAGTGTCAGGATAGGGAACCACTGTTTTAAACTGCAACTCCAACTCGAAACACATTAACCCACCTTATCTGAATCAAGGTCTGGGTCCTCCTGACATAACCGATACAGAAAGGATTTTGGTTCCCTGCACAGGGTCTGTTTCGTAGTGATGAAGTAAGTTCCCCCGACGTTCAGCCGGACCCACCGGGAGCCCGGTTTCTCCACAGCTTCTGAAGGGGAACTCGGGCTGCTCTTCATGGGGAAGCCGAACACGGCTCTGGAGCCGGACACTCCGGGACTGGACAAGCCGCTGCGATGCGGAAGCACCAGGGTGGGCGAGGGCAGCCTCACGCTAACCGAGCCGCGGTGCTCGCTCTGCTCCATTATACCAGTCGCGTTCGCCTCAATGTGTAACTCAGCCATATTCTCCCGGCTCCGAGCAGTCCGTCCCAATCTGCAGGATCCTAATATCAAATTCCTGCAGTCCGCGAGCGAACTTCCCTCCGCTGGATAATTATGTAAACAGCAGCTAGCCGGCTAGCTATAGCTACCCAGCGAGCTATCCACAAACAGCCTTTCTCCTAAAGAGCTGACAGTCCGAGGAGCGCCGCCAAACCGAAGCGGATCCGGTCTAAACGCATTGACAACAGGGACGAAGACGGTACAGGATGTGAGGACCGCTGAGCCGAGAAGGCATATTTTACTCTTGGATAAAACACGGCATTTATCCGCCTTGTTTATTCAAACGACTCATGTAAGCTACAAATATTGTGGGAACTACAGCGGAGCACTGCCGGGTCGATCGCAGCCCTACATTACATAATAAGAGCACGGAGACTGATTTACTGAACGGAGCTACTGAAGCAGACTGTCGGTTGTTTTAGCATCCAAAGTGAAATCTATAAGATTGTCAGAAATAAACTCTAGATTTTATTTACTTTATAATAGGCTCATTTATGCTTGTTGTTTGAAACACCTTTGCTAAGTATAAAAGATTACGTCAAAACAATACTAACAACTACTACTGCTACTAATAGTAAATTATATATATATATATATATATATGTATAAAATTGTGTAATATGTAATTTTGAAAAAGTTATATATAAGGAAGGAATCGCTGTATAAGGAGTCGTTTGAATTTGATTTTAAATATCAGCATTAGCAACATTTTATATACAAATTTATTAGATTTATTTTACAGAAGCAATACACAGAAAAAAAGTATTTCTTGATTTTTATCCACATTCAGTAGTACATGCAATCTTTTAGTTAACTGCCACTTTGAGCAGAGTCACTATTGTACATTCCCATGTCCTCCAGAGCAGTGTAAACGTCCATCAATACATTCTGTAGTGGCTTCAGAACTGGAGTGACATGCTGCGATATCCATTCCTCCACTGTTGAGTCTGGGTATAGCAGGCCCATCTCCTGCCTGATTTCTTTCACTTTGAACTCCACAGCTTCCAGGAACCTGGAGGAAAAGGACATTTAGAAGTGGTGCGAGTTCCTGGTGTAAGATCTTATCACAGAACGGACACTATGATAAACAGATTTGATTTGAACACAATGTTGAGAGATGTTGTGATATGTTACTGATAAGAAACGTATTTTACTATTATCTGATAATGTAACGCAAAATTGTAAAAAAGCGTACGTTTTTGCATCTTTCTGGATTTGTTCTGCAAAAAGTGGGTTGATGATCTTTTTCTCCCTGTGGTAGGGGGAGAACCAGCCTCTCACATACCTGTGAACAACATACAGTATATGAGCACTTTGATAAAGTATAACCATTTACATTTATCCCTTTCAATCAATGAACATCATTAACACAAATACTTCAATATTTTCACCAGCATTCTCACTCAACTTACACACTGCTGTCAAAGTATCTGAGCTCTTCAGACTCCAGCATTGCTGTTAACTGTACAACGACTTCAGCTAGTTTCATCCCAGCGTACGAGCGGGAGGTTTCCTGAGGCAGTCTGGAACACGGAAATAACAACAATGCATTGAACGCATCTGCACTAAAAGCAACATCTATTAAATGCAATTTATGATTAAAAGAAAGAGCATTTATTGTCAAATGTATGTACTTAACATTGTATCCCTTCCATTAAAGCCTGTTTGCAGAAATTTAGTTAACAACATTACTCAGGCATTTTGTAATTGGGGGTAAAACAAGCTAGTAGTTAAATTAGCGACCATGTGACATGAGGAGAGTTATGGAAAGCATTAAAACGTCACTGTCACACATAAACCTTGTATCTCCAAAATTACAACTTTACAAAAATACTCTTAACTTTCAATAGAAGTCAATGTAAAAAAACATAATTCCATGTAACTGTGGAGCATTTCTATTGACATGAAATGTTGACACAATGTAAACATTAACTGCCAGATTAAAATTATGTCAAAAATGAAAAATAGCAAATCAAGGAAATGTTAAAACTTAAGTAATTTATGAATATACTTAATTAAATGCAAACCTCTTTAGAAATATATAGTCTCTACTATTTTTATTAGCTTGCACTCCAAATGTTTGTGCATTCAGGTAATTTAAGTAGTAACCACTGCTGACACAGTTGTGCAAATGCACAAACACAGCCTTTCTAGTCCCTGTAAAAAGAGTGTGCCAATAGAACAGTACTCTCTTGAGCAGATACACATGAAACTATGCCTAAAGCCAGGTGTGGGCTATAGGGATATAAAGCCCCCCAGTATTGAACTGTGGAGCAGTGGAACTGTGTACTCTGGAATGATGGTTGGGGCTCCATCCTATACTTTTGGGTTGTGAGTTGAGGATGAGGTAGGGTGTTGATCATCCAACATCTTAACCTCACTTACCCTTAATTACACAGCACGCATCCAAAATCTAGTAGAAACTTTCCCTTGACAGTAGAGACAGTTACTCCAACAAAACCAGGGCTATTTTTTACATTTGAATTCGGAAGAATCAATGAATGAGCAGATGTACCAATACTTTTAGGGAATTAATATAGTGTGATTACCAATTAAAAACACTGCTCTTGGGGATCAGAATTAAATAAAATTAATAAATAAATGAAATTTTAGATGCTACATTCAATTCTCATTCAATATGTATGTGGAATACCTTGCTATGTCTCCTACTTCAGTTGTGCCAGTGCCCAGAGCCTCCATCACCTTATTCTGAGCATCTTGAGTAAAGCCTCCTAACAGACAGTCATTGAAGTCAGAAGGAACACTTGTGATTTCCAATATTCTGAGTGATTAACTTATTAACCTTATTAATATCACTGTTTTTTACCATTCATACCATTTACACATTCTTCAAAATCTCTCTTTGTTTGAATCCTAGAGAATCACTCACAGTGGTGGTGAATGTAACCATAAACATAAGCTTTTTTTACTTTAATTCAGATTTACCACTGTTTCCCACTATCAACACTGACATAAGACATAACACATGTTATGTCTTTGACATGTGTAGATTCACTGGTTGTTTTGGAGAGCAGGAAAAAATTGTATTCGTGCTGTAGACTCTAGGCCCTGTGGTTGCTATCACCCACCACAATGAAGAAATTAAAGTCATTTTCCACTGAATTTGAAACAATGTCCTCTTAAAAATGTCTTTACAAATGTTTTAACAACAAAGAGTGTCACAATGTGACAAACCGTGTAGAAGAGTCTGTAGACATGAAGCAAGAGACTGCAACCCGAGGGGCATCAGTTCACACAAGACAGACAGGTGGTCATATCTACAGTGGAAAAACGCACAAGGCAAATATGAGTACATAATCAGCACTCAACCTCTCCATGCGCCTCTTTTTCTTTCAGAAAATCAAAACATTCTAATTAAAATACCTTTGCCATCCAGTGAGCGCAATGCCCTGTAGTTCCACATCAGGAGAAAGACCAGCTGCTACTTTTAACCACTGCAGATGGTTGTCCACGTGCCTTTGGGTGCTGGTCACACAGGTGTGTACAGTGGTGGAGCCTTTGAAAGAACTTGCAGCCCACTGCTGTGATAACCCAGCAGAGCTGTACTTCTCCATTAGCATAACTGTATACAGAGAGCAAAGTAAAGGCACCTTTTATTGTCCAAATCAACCTTCATTCATCTTTATAAAGCGGTAATGTTATCCAGCCAGTACGTGAGGGAATACTGAAATGTGCTTTTAGGTAAATCAAAAGTTCACATTTTTATAAGATTACAGTGGCTTACTGTATTCAATACAAAAGGAAACTTACTACTGTTGTCCACATCCAAAACAGGGCTGTAGTCCCAGAGCATGGGTTGCACCAGTCCAACAAGACCACTATCTAAAAGAGCAAAATAAAGAATAAGAATAAGTCTACTAAATGGGCTGACTCTTGGAAAAGTTATTCTGTGTTATAAAGGCACTTTGCACAATCATGTATCCCAAAGATACACACAGGCTGTGGCTTCAAAACTAATATAAACTAAATGAGTTCTGTTCTGATTGGCTGTCCTCCAATGTGCTTCAGTCAAAAAACACTGCATCTAAATAGACTGGGCCTAAATGTGGTAGATTGAATGGGCACATATGTAAATTAGTTGCTTCTCATGACATCAGAGAAAGTGTGATTTCTGCAGCTTAGTTTTTCCTTACATTTAAACTTTTACCATAATTTACAGAAGCGTTAAACGCTTCAGATGCCTGGTTCCTATCACCCCGCTCTTATAAACAGCTCCCACTTTGTTATGTTTCTCTAGAGAGGCTTACCTTATATCCTATCACTGATGGAATTAATTTGCATCTGTGGAATCAGTAGAATTCCCTTATAAGAGCAATTAGCAGCCTGCCAAGCCTGGAACAGCATTGATAGAGACACTATTCTCTATATCCCTATTACACGTCAGTAAAGCATCAGAATGATTTTGAAGCTGTTAAATGCTACATAATGTTGCTTTAAGCCCCTTAGACTGTTAGGTATGTTTATTGTATTGTATTAGGATGGCTCATGTCTAGTTAGCTAAATAAAGAAGGTTATTTAGTTAGTGTTATTCTTTCCTAAACACAAATAAGCAAAACAATGCAACAGGAATGTTCACCTTTAATGGTGTCAGAGCTCATGCTCCGGAGCATGTCATCCCACATTATTACACTGAGGTTTGGGTAGCTCTTTCGAATCCCTTTTGTCACTGTAGTGATGTGACTGAGGAACAGCTTGTGAATACTGTGACCTGGAATGCTTAACCACTCCTTAGACTGCTCTCCTTCACCCAGCAAGTACACCTGAGAACATAAACAATGTACAATTTGAATTTTTAGATCTTAAGCATTTTCATACTGTATATTTTCATACCATATATATGATACAATTTTTAATAGAGTAAATCTAAGGGGTGCCTGTATACATGCTGTGCATTATATGGCAATGTAAATATGACCGTGTATGCACCATGTGCCCAGATGACATGCATGTGCATTAGGGACACAATTTGTTTTATAAAAAATATACAAATTATAAAAATGACTGCACTAGATTACTAATTACTGTATAAATCAGGCCGAGTTTCTCAAATATATCTTAGTATTAAAATCTTTCTATCTGGTAATTAGAGAGTTTAACAACATTTAAGAGTAGTTTAATGTTTAGTATTCCAAATCCAAATAAGTAAGTTAAGTAAATAAACCATTTTATAACTAAACAAACCCTAAATATCACAACCCCAACAATTTATAACTGATTTACTGAAAGGTCAGTCACCTGAGCATCGGTGCATACATAACACTGTACTGACTGAGCTGTACCTCATCAGCTCCAATATGCAGTGCAGTGCTTTTAGGGTGAACCTCCATGACTTGGTGCAACATCTCAAGGACAAGAGCGACCCCTTTTTTGCTGTGTGGATTCAGGGTCCCCAGGCAGTTGTGGACCTCTCGCAGATTCCCAAAGGTGCTGTGCTTCAGGACAAACTGTTTGGAAAATAAATGTATGTTTGGATGCTCCCAGTAAGACAGCTCAGCCAACCGCCTCTGCAGTGCAGTGAAGAATACAACATAAATCTAGAAGCTATTATTATACACTATCACTCACTTCAAGGTGTCCAAATGTCTGCACCAAAGGAATGATCTCCAACCCTCTGGAATGGGCAATTTCTTGAAAGGAAATAATCTCTTCACGGCTGTATAAAGATTCACAAGGACATCAGATATTCAGTGGCGTTATTATAAACAATAAAATGTTTAATATGGTTACTAGCAATACCTGTAAGGTGGATGAACTTTGGACTGCAGAATCTTCAGCTCTTTCTCATAGGGAAACATATCCTCATACTCAACAAGTATGCCATTTGCACCAAGATCAGCAAAAAGATGGATCAGCTGAGGAGAAATGGTCTTATTAAAGTTTATGGTGCATTACTGGCATAAAACAACAATATTACAAACGGTGGTCTCACCTCATGTAAGTAGCTAATTCTGGGAGGCGCTCCCTTTAAATCCAAATGGACCAATTTTTTGCCTCTGGCCAGAGTAGAAAGGTCCATAGCAGGACCTGGGATGTTCTCTGCAGCACGACGACTGTAGTGCCCCTATTACCTAAAAAACAACAAGAATAAAGTTGTTCAGCGTTAATGTGGTGTCGTGAAGATCATCTTGTCATCCGCCTACCATTAGCTAGCTAGCTGTACAATCCCGAGTGGTCCTTTTACGACTCATTGACTAGCATGCACCTCAGTTCTAGTAGTGTTTTTTGAGCAGTGTTGCTTCTGTTGTCTGCGTAACTCCTCTCCGTCTCTGCCTCGACCACCAGCAAAATGACCTCATATGTGTGTACATACAGCGCTTCACCGTGTTGCATCTAACGCTGTATGACAGCTGACGTACAAAGCGAAACTCTGGCAGGGCTGGGGCTGTGCTCTAATATGTACAGTAGTGGACTAACTGGAGTGCGTAGTGCGGAGAAGTCCACTGCCTTATTAGAACACACGTGTACGGAGCCCTGAAAGTATCAAGGTATAAAACGACAATTTAATAAACTAATCCGTCAATGTTTTAAATCGTTCCTTCAGCTGAATAAATCGTTTCCCATTAAATATGTTGTTCCCTCGGTTTAACTAAAGTATTCTCTCTAAACTTAGGGGAATATGTATTACATTGAGGGAACGGTTTGTGTCTCAAAATGATATTTTTCTACTTTTATTATTTTTCTACTTCTCGAAATACAAGCAGAAGTACTAGTTAGGGCACAAGTGTGTCTGTTGTACTGCAGCCCGGATGTGGACGTGGCACAAAGTTACTGTGGATCCGGTGCGAATGTCAGCTGTAGCGGAGACACCGAGGAGGTGCAGGAGGGATTAACGACGGCTAACGGCGAGACCGCTTTGGGAAGACGACGATTGTGCTCTTCGTTTTGCAGAAGAACGGCTGTCGACTGGAAAACGGGCGTGGTTGTCCTGTTGGATTGTTCATTTATATATCTGTCTATATTGGAGGTGAGTGTTCAGTAGACTGAGCTATTTGGGGGCTGACGGGCTCACTGTGTTGGGTTAGCCTTAGAGCTGTGCGGTGTAGGGATAGGTTGCTAGCTTAAATGCTAGCTGGCTAATGTTGACGATGACCGGCTGCTCTCTCCATTAGCTGGTCTTTAAATCGAGTTCTGATTTTGACTTATAAGATTGAAAATGACCTAATATTGGTTGGAGTCGGCTACTAACCCAACTTCGTTAGGGTATAAATGCACCTTGTTAGCATGTTGGACAGTCAGCAACCCTGAGGTAGCTAATAGTAAGCGGACTGGAGCGGACTCTTGATCTTACGGCCCTCTGATATTCCTGCTGGTTCACACCCGGCTTTGGTCAGTTTAACGAGTCGTGCTAGTGAGTTGGTTAGCTAATGTTCTGGTAAATGTTACACTAATGTTACACAGCATAAACAGCGAGTGTTGTTTCGACATGTAGTTTTACACAACGTGCGCTTTACAAGTTGTGGAAGACACAGAGTTAGCACGCTAGCTAGCGCTAGCCAGCTGTTAGCTAACTGTTAGCTGGCTAATTCCTTCACGGGAAGCGTATTTTGCTAGCTAGCGGTCCGGCAGGGACCCAGCTAGGGTTAGGCACTGTCTACATTTGGATAAGACGTTTTTATGATGTTATTTTAGTCTTTTTAATATATTTGGCGCCACCTTATTTTTCTTTTAATGGTCTGCGTTAAGTAAACATAGCCCAGTGTTCCTGCTAACATCAAGTACGAAATGCAGCTAAGCTAGTCTACGGCCCGTCCACCAAACTTACACGATAAACGGAATTCACTAAACTGTTTAGGAATTGATCCGGCCAGCGTAAGTGCGTTAACCAGCCGATCCTGTCACTGAAGCGTTACACACGCTGCGAGCTGTAAGTTATACCGTTACGGTGTCGATTTCATTGAATTATTCAAAAGTCTATGCTGCGTCGGTGCTGATATTACTTTCTATGAAACTCCTGTTCCGCATAGACGAGGACCGAACTACACTTGTTGGTGTTGGTGATCCTGGTACTTCCCCGGTTCGTAACATTGCAAGTTTTCTGACGCAAGAGAATTAATCGTTTTATAACCTTCATGAAATCCACCTAGCTATGTACTTTGTAGCAGGTGTCGCCCTGAACCTACCTACAAGGCCTTTTGGTATGGCGCTAATGCCAATCCCTTAAATGGTGATTTCCCTTCTAAAACTGTCGTGCTCTGACTCACTCAGGAGGACTTGTTTGGAGCATGATCAAATTTTATTTTCTGCAATGTTGAAAATATTTTGAGAAGCGCTTTAGAATAAACAAAACTTCATGCTGAATTGGGCATGGACAGGTTCATCAGCTGTGTCTGTAGCACTAGTAGTCTGTATGTTTTCTTTCCGATTGACTGTGGAGTGAGTCTGAAGTTCAGCTGATCTGAATTTTACACAACTGCACATTCGGCACACCCATATTTGTATTCTGTCAGTATGCAAGGCATCATTTACTTATGTCTGCAGGTTTTAAAGCTTTATTTGCAGAATAAAACCTAAAAAGCCTAGTTGTAAGACAGGTGAGCCAGCAGCCAGAAGGTTGTAGGTTTAAATCCCATGACTGACTGAGAACTCCTGGTTGCGCAAGGCCCAAACCCCCTACTGCCCCAGGTGGCACTGCTCTGTGGGTGATGCTGTTTTGCTCCCACACTGGGCAGTGGTTAGACATTCCACTGACCAGTTGTTCTTGTAACTGGAACTGAATACAGTATTTGCTTAAAATATTGTTGCTTAAGGTGGTTTTTTTTACATGTAAACAAACACCCATTTAGATTTTTTTATGTTCAGAAAAAGGTTTTGTACTTGTCAGTCCTGCATCCAGAGTTTCTTTCTGATTTGAATCTGTTTCTGGGTAATCTCTCATTATTGCTGCTCAATGGATAGTAATCAATGGAAATGCACAGACCTAGGAATTCTGGGCTGGTGTAGAGATCTGGTAAATGTACATAAATATCCACAATTGAAGTAAGACTATGTCCAGTTAAATTAGTATCACAGAGTAATTACATGTATCTGTAAATAAAATACATGTAATTTATCACAAGCCCCTTATATCTTCTAAATGTTGGTTATATTTGGTTATATCTGTCAAATCCAGATGAAATCAGTATGATTTGCAATATCAAGCATCTCTAAGTAATCTTCTTGAATAGTTAACTGAACTTTTGGAGAGTGTTAAGTTAATTTTTTGCAGCTGATTGATTTGTGCTTTGATTGACTTTGACTTTTTAATAGATATAATAAGTCTATGGTAGTCACTCACTAACCCTAGTTTTTAAGAAATAGATTGATTTATTCACTGTAATTTTTTCCTCCCCCCTCCAGATTTAGGGATGAACTGAAAATGAATGTTAACCAGCAACCTCACATGGCCTCACCTTATGGGCAGCCGCAGCCTGGCTACCAAGGCTATCCTCAGTCTGGTTATGGGGGCCAGCATGTGCCAGGTGGTTATCCAGCCCAGTACGCGCCATACAATGGTCCTGCTTCTGCCTACCAGCAAGGCCCACCTCAAGGTACGTATGTGCCAATGTGCAGATCTGTGTGTCTTGCACATGAAGCTGTTAGATCAGTAGTCACCAGTTCTGACTTCTACATTCATACACTGTGGAGTTTCATCTAGAGGAGTTCTAATATAGTGATATATTACTAGTGTTATTACCTTCTTTTTGGTACACCATCGGTATCTTTAGCACTTTTAGAACCCAGAAGGACCCTTTAAACCCACATTTCATTGCTATTAAAGTTGATCTCACTTTCATAGGCGCTAAAATAGAACCATGTGACACTCCACAAAATCTGTTAATCTTAACAGCCATGTAATAGTTTTTGCTTAAGGATTAATTACTGATTATTTAAAAAAATCCTAGTGTTTAAGATAGATAGCTAACTAACAATAAATAGAATAAAATATTAAAAATATACATTTGAGACTAACCAGAAAAGAAATGCAGTGCAGAAATAAAGAATAAGAATGAAAAATGTGCAAGATGAGCAGGTATCAGCAGATAAAATGCAGTACTCTATAAACATTTGCATATATTGGTATTTAAGTAAAATGTCGAAGTGCCCAGGAGTGCAGATGTACAGTAAAGTGTTAATAGTGCAGATAAATAAACCTATGAGACAGTAAGAGACAGTAAAGGGTTAATGGGAGTATTTCTTGGGCATTGTGTGTTTGAGGTTGATTGGAAACACAAGTGTCGTAGTATTATATTTTTGCCAAAGCGTCCACCATTGGTTGCTGTCTTGGTCCACTACTTGAACCAGGTCTTAAAAAGACATTGATTAGCTGGTTCATGTGGGTTAGAATTGTCTTGGAAATGAAGTCTACAGGAAGATAACTCTCCAAGATGTGGATTGGTGACCTCTGTCAGGGACTAATGATAATCTTCAGTTAATGAGCCTCTAAAAATCTTAATGAGTTTAGTCATTATTAGTTTGTCTTCAGTAATACAACAGTGCCTCAGGTCTGGGGTGCCTTATCATGCAGGAAAATGGAGAATGCCAGTCAAGTGTGAATCATCCCACCCATGCCCCCTATCTCTTCACCTGTTTTCTGCAACATCCTGTTGTTTCACTGCTTTCTCTCTTGTATTTCAGGATATTCTCCTTATGCAAGCTTTCCCTCTAAGGCTCTTGCAGCAAACTTAGTCTCTGATCTGTCCTCTTCCTCTCCTCTTGACTTAGGTAACTGGTTTAATTCTGCTTGGCAGCCTGTCCTCCTCCCTGTTCCCTGTGGTTCATAATGACTATAGAGTGCGGGACAGCTGGGCTATGCCTCACCTGCCGTCTCTCAGAGACAGCAGATAGCTACCGTAGCCCAGTGCCCTTGTACAGTTGCTGTCAATCACAGGCGAACACTTTTACCCAGTCATACACATTGCCCCCTCATGTCTGCAAATGAATGGCATTTTCTTTTCTTTTTTTTATTCTTTCCTAAAGTATGTCTGCCAAACTCAATGACATTATATTAAGGGCTTGCCCTACAGGCAATCTGAATTGTGTGCAGCATTTGTGTTGATACAAAATATGCATGCGATATTGTGGCTTCAGAACATTTTGTGGCAAGGTTCTTAATCATTACCCCTCTATTCTGCAGGTATGCGAGGACCTCCCACCTCCGGGGCACCCCCAGTGTCTGCTGCTCAGGCATATTCACAGTTTGGACAGAGTGAAGTACAGAATGGACCACCACCAATGGGTGCCCCACAGCAGAGGTAAGTAAAATTTGCTGATGTTAAAATGTTTTTTGCGGTTTAATATTGAGTTTGTTTATGATGCTTTGCTGCCTACAAAGACACACTGACTTTATATTAACACACGAATTATGAGCACAAAAAAGACTATTGTTTGTTGTACTGCATGAAAGTGGAATGTTATTTGTTACTGCTGTCATGACTGCATTTCTTAATTTGTGCATTCTACAGCATCATTTGTGTAATTTTCAGATTATTTTTCATCAGTGATGATGTATTTTATTTTATTTTAAATATATATATATATATATATATATATATATATATATATATATATATATATATATATATATATATATATATATATATATATTTGTTTAATAAAATAGTGGCACCGAAACTCACCTGAAACGTTTAACTCCCAGTTAAAGTTCACACATTAAGAAGTTCCAATTATGTTTTCTTATATTGTCATATTGCCTGGCCCTAGTTTCTAAACCATGTGAATAAATGTTTATTCCCATCTCTCTATTGCAAAGGCCACCAGTGTCTCAGCCATATAACCAAGGAGGGATGAACCTCTCTGGTCCCCAGCCTCCATATAACCAGCAATTTGGAGCACCACCAACCAGTATGCAGCAGATGACCAGTCAAATGGCAGGCATGCAGGTTGGATCCACTGTACCTTCTCCTGCTGGCCCAGGCTATGGTAAATATTGTTCACTCACTATTAACATATAGGATATTTTTTTTGTTTAGTTTTTTTTTTTCATTTTGTAAAGAACCATTGTTTGTTTTTCAGCTCCTCCCACAATGTCCCAGGCTCCTGCTTCTGCTGCTTTTACACCTTCAGTTCCTTCCTCTTTTGCCACCACATCTACTGTCCCCTCTCAGCCCCCACCAGCTGAGAGAGTGCCTCAGAGTACACCTTCTCAGCCCTACTATGGGGCTCCTGCTCAGCAGCCTTTCCCAACTGCAGCTCCACCTTTTTCCACTCCTGGTCCTGCCCAGCCCCCTGCTCCACCTCTTGCCTCACAACAGTCTTTCCCTCAAGCCCCTCCTCCCTCTCAACCACCGTTTTCTTCAGCACCACCCCAAGCTGCACCAACTGTGTCATATGGAGGTCCGCTTCCCCCTGTGCAGGCTGCTCACCCTAGAGCACCACCTCCTACTTCACAGTCTTCTGCATTCCCTGGAGGACCCCCACCCACCTCTACCCCATCTCAATATCCAGGACCACCTATGCCACAACAGCCTCCTGTGTCCCAGCCCTCACCTTTCCACTCAGGACCTCCACCAACCACTGCTGCTGGATTTCCACCCCAAGGAGGTGCTCCTCCCAGGCCCCTGCACCCAGGTATGCAGGGGCCACCTCTGGCCTCTCAGGGACCTCTAATGTCCCAAGCAAACCATGTAGCTCCCCCACAGCCTGGTATGCTGCCTGGGCCACAAACTGCTGGTATCGCAGGACCACCACCACAACCAGGAATGCAGGGCTATCCGCCCCAGCAGAATGGTGAGCGCCTTTAATATTAACCTTGTGGTGTTCTACTGGACTTGAATATTGGACTTGACGTTGCCTTGATTCACTCTTTTTAAATGGCAGTTTATCAATTGGCATAAATGTTTGTTTGGAATTTTTTTCCTCCCCACAGCAGCAGTGGGCATTCCAAACACTTGACCGCAGTAGTCAACAAGTTGTTTGTTTTAATTCTGCCAGACATGTTCGGTTTTCCTGCAGATGACGTTCCATTCATTAGCAAATCATTCATTAGCAAAATCCAGACAGCAGTCTGGATAGAATAAAGTGCAACATGTAGTAAGTATGGTGATTTTAAAGAAAGAGGCAAACCTTAAATCTGTGTGGATAGCCTGAGGTTTGGGTAGTTTTAATAACTATAACTTTAGCTGAATTAGCTATTGTGCTATCTAGCCAACTTACTTGCTAGATAATCTACAGATTCAGCAACCAAGCTGTTTTGCCATTGTCCTTTCCTGATACATTTTTTATGTTAATTCCAACATTGCCTGCTATTAAATGAATAACATTATTAAAGACTTAAAAATCAGGGACTTGAATGAATCAACTTGTAAAGTTGCCTTAATAGCATTATAATAATGTTAAACTTTTGCAAATCTTTTGTGATGTTCCAAATAGAGATAGACAGATCATTGTGTTTTGGGGCCAGTACCAATCGTTGATCTTTCAGCCCGATGGGTTGATGCTAATCAAGAGCAGGGCTAAATGCCACTGTAACCTTTCCAGGCAGACTTTTGGTGGGAGTGGTGTGGAGTTTCTGTAATGTTTCATACATTGTCTTTCCACGTAAAATGTACTTTTTAGAATCAACCACATTTAAAATGCTGTTGTAAAGATAGCTGTCAATTCCCGTCCTGTGTTCACAGTTTTCACTGTGAGCACATAGTGAAAACATTTCCATTTCCAAGGCATTTAGCAGACTTACAAAAGTGATTTGATATATATATATATATATATATATATATATATATATATATATATATATATATATATATATATATATATATATATATATATATATATATCCTTGAATAATCCTTGAAGCCTCACATGGAGCTGTTGTAATTCTCCAGCTGAAAAATTCAGGAAACTCATTTGCTCATTTCTGATTCCAAATCCTTGAATATTTGCTTTTTTTCACAGGTGCTTTTGGGCAGGTGAGAGGTCCACAGCCTGGCTATGCCGGACCGTATCCTGGGCAGCAAGGCTATGGAGCTGCCCCTCCTGCACCGGCTCCTGCTCCAGCAGCACCAAAGAGACTCGACCCAGACTCCATCCCTAGCCCGGTACGTACAGATTAGATCATCATGTGCTTATTCTTTTATATTTCACGGTTTCTACCACTGTTTAACACTGTTTTACATCCATCGTCTTTGTAGCGCTCAATGTGTTGATTAACTTATTTACACGTGCACAAACGCATCCTTAGAGCATTATTCTCACTCATGTATATGGTTTCAGTATAATAATTGTTTATCGTAATATGTGGATTGTGTTGTGTAAGCAAGGCTATGCTCTGGAGTCTCCTGTGTCTGATGTGCATGTACCATGGCGGGGTAACATAGATAGCGTATGACAATTTTTTGTCTGTCAAGGCTCCAAAAAGCTCTGCTTTAATATTGCATGTGTTGCTGGCAGTATCTGCACCCATGTTCACTGGTATTGCTAAACATTGTGATTAATCATGGTTATTCTATCCTTGAAAGCAGAGGTACTGTAACTGTGGTTACACTTCTGTTTATCTTCTCTCTGCTCTCTCTTTTTTTTTTTTTTTTTTTTTTTGGGCTTTCCTCTTTTCTATTTAATTTGCTGGACTAAATTGTTAAACTATAAAGCAAGCCTCTGACATACCGCCTGTGCAGAAAACACGACATAGAATAGACCCAGACGCTATTCCCAGCCCAGTAAGTGCCCTGTGTATCTCTGCACTTCTCTGTTGTTGCACTAACCCTAATCACTCTCCTCAGTACTCATTCCTGTCCCAGCCCACCTTTCTGTAATACCAATGACTCTGTTTAGAGCTCTACAGTTGTGTAGCATCTTTAGATATGTTGTTTAAATATCTGTTAGAGCAATGTTGATAAGTAGTATGTTAAGAATTTAGCATAAAAAATGACCATAATATCTAGGTTTACTCCATAATTGGACACCAAGTATGACTAGCTTTGTTAGCACAGCAAATGAGAATGGAGTTCAAATACATCATTACTTTAACTAAAATTAGGAAGAACTAGAAATGTTGAGCATGTCTAGCAGGTCATTGGTACCCTTGTTGTGTTGTCCCTTCTTGTCTCCTTGCATGCTAGCTAGTTTCTGCCTGTATATGACTATGCATTACTAGCTTAGTGAATGAAAAAGCTAGTGGTCTTCATTTCTCTGTAAGCATGGTCCCAAATTTAAAATCTGCTTAATCTTACATGATACCTAAAATGTGGAAGTGTTATTTTCTTTTTGTAAGGGTGTGTGCGCGCATGCTATATGTGAATTTTGGTCTAGAGACTTATTGTGCGATTTGTATTTGCTTGTTCTCTTAGATTCAGGTGATCGAGGATGACAAAGCAAACAAAGGCAGTGAGCCTTTTGTTACGGGGGTAAGAGGACAAGCCCCACCTCTTGTCACTACTAACTTTCAAGTTAAAGATCAAGGTAAGAGAACCGAAAGAATTTCTGCCTGCACAGTAGAACCGAGACCTAATATCAATCACTTTTGAGTTAATGGAAGATGAGTAAATTGTGTGTGTGAGTATGTCATTAAAATACTGTTGTATGCTGTCTCATTTTCATATGAAGGAGTGTGTTTGTTTTTTGGCTGTTCACAGGGAATGCAAGTCCACGGTTCATCCGCTGCACAGCCTATAACATACCCTGCACCTCAGACATGGCCAAACAGTCCCAGGTGCCCTTGGCTGCAGTAATCAAACCGCTGGCTACTCTTCCTCCAGATGAAGTAAGACATTGTATCATTACACACTGTGAGTCTTGGCCCTCTGCTTGTGGCTGTTCTCTTTGTCAAGCCAAATAGTATTCAAGTAGACGTGTGCATGGGAGCTGAGGTATTCAGCGGAGTCGTGAGATTACTATTTGAGTATTTCTTACAGAAGGTTGCAAGGGAAAATTTACAGGCTGACCATTAAAGAACACTTTATGACTGACCACTCCACTTTACTTTAGCTAGAGCCAGAAACAGTGGCAAGGTAGTTCTCTGCTTTGTGCCTTACCTAGCTGTAGTGTTGGTGCTGGCACTTTAGCTTGTCTAAAAATAAAAAGTAGCATCCATTGCTTTTCTAAAACTATTGTTTTGCCATGCCTAAATTACCCATGTGGAAAAAGTAATTGCCCCCTTAAACAAAAGTAATTGTGGTACCTTTTAGCAGCAACAACTGTATCCAAATGCTTCCTGTAAGTGGAGATCAGTCTTTCAGATCACGGTGGGTAAATTTTGATCCACTTTTGATCTGCTGTTTAAGCTTCTGCCAAAGCAGCTCAATTGAGTTCAAAGTCAGGACCTTGATTAAACCTCTCGAGTTATTTGAGGTAGACTTGCTCTTGTAATGCTGCATGACAAATGTGTTAGATTACAGATTAAAGACCAGTCATTCTCCTGCAGAATTTTAGATTTTTGTTTTTTAACATTGCAACTTTCCCATGGATGACACCCCCCCCCCCCCCTCTTTATTTTATTTGTTTCTAATGGTAGAATTATTAATGCTGAATATATTTGAGCTGAGCAAGGCCTGTAGTTCCTGGGTTTCACCCTTTTAGCCGTTTAAGTAATGGTTTATATTTGGAAGTGTGGGCAGTAATCAAGCCTTAGTTTATGTAATGTATTAGAAGTATTGTTATTATGGTGATTGAGGGGATTATTTTCACACATGGTTAGTTGGTGTTTGAGAACTTCATGACAAAAGTGTAAAAACTGAAGAAAAAGTAGATGTGTTCTTGCTTCACTACCAAAAACTGAGCAAATGAACCCCCCCATCTTATTTCTCTACCTCTCAGAACCCCCCATATATAGTGGACCATGGAGAAAGCGGCCCTATTCGCTGTAACCGCTGTAAAGCCTACATGTGTCCCTACATGCAGTTCATTGAGGGCGGCCGACGCTTCCAGTGTGGCTTCTGCAGCTGTGTCACAGAGGGTATGGCTGCCAGATTTTTATGGCCTATTAGTCATCAGGTGTTGTAATAGTACATTAATTTCCTAAGCATTGCCTTTGTGTGAATGGAACTCCAAATGACTTGTTTGATTGAGATCAGGGCGTGACTTGACATGTTTGCCAAAGAGGAATATTTATTTAACGACTTTTTTTTTTTTTTTTTTTTTTTTTTTTTTTTATATAAACACAAATTCTTGTCACAGTGCCTCCCAGTTACTTCCAGCATCTGGACCACACAGGGAAGCGTGTAGATTGCTGTGACCGACCAGAACTCTCCATGGGCAGCTATGAGTTCCTAGCCACAGTGGACTACTGTAAGGTATGCATTCCAAACTTTCAGGTCCTTGTGAATTGTTTGTCAACCCAAAATGGGTCCAGTATAGCAAGTTTGAAGAATGTGTGAGTTTCTCGTGCATTTCATTTATTTGTTCCTTGCTTACAGAATAACAAGATCCCCCAGCCTCCTGCCTTCATCTTTTTGATCGATGTGTCCTACAATGCTGTGAAAAATGGCATGGTGAGAATTGTATGCCAGGAGCTCAAGACCTTGTTGGACTACTTGCCCAGGTACAGCTTCACAGGAGTTAATATTAATGTTTGTTTAGCAAGCCGATCCAGCGCCATTATTCAGAGGATTCAGTTCCTCATGTATTGTATTGTTTTGTGTTGTGTTTTTCTCTAGCGAGCACCCTGATGTGCAATCCAATATACGAGTGGGCTTTGTAACCTACAACAAAGTGCTACATTTCTATAACGTGAAAGCATCTCTGGCCCAGCCTCAGATGATGGTGGTCTCGGACGTAGCAGACATGTTTGTGCCCCTCTTGGACGGGTTTCTTGTTAATGTCTCAGAGTCCAGGGTTGTTATCGAGAGGTAGGTTTGATCATGTCTGCCTGCCTTTTTTAGATATAATATAAATGTGATGATAAACCATTTAACATGCATGGTCTTTTGTCCCTAGTTTGCTGGACCAGATTCCAGACATGTTTGCAGACACACGAGAGACTGAGACAGTGTTTGGCCCTGTTATTCAAGCAGGGCTGGAAGCACTCAAGGTATTTTCAGATCTTCTCTGCACATCTATAGATAGATGTTTAGACTGATTTATAGCAGATATTGTTCTGTGAAGATTAGTCACAGTCAAAGGCCCTGTCTACGTGTATCTGGATTTATTTTTTTTTTTAATTGAGTAATGTTTATTTTTTGTTTGCATTTTGGCCTCCCATACATGTGTTTGATCACATGAAAACAGAGCCTTTTAAAAACGCTTTCCAAGGTGAAAACGTTTAAAAACTAGGGTGTTGTCATGTGGACGGGAAAGCTCTAATCTTGCGCACAATTCAAATACCTTGTTACTCTCTATGTAGTGAACTACATAAAACTTAAACAGGTATAAAACTTTTACAGGCAGCACTAGATTTCAGATTTCACCATGAATAAATGCAAATACAAAATGTTTAATTTGCGTTTAGAATCCATGATTTGCATAGTACACTACATAGGGAGGAGTGTATAATTTAGGTTTAAGCCTCTGTTTTTTCCTCTTTCTTCATTGTGTCTTGATGTCTTTTTCCATGACTCAGTACCATGCAAGTGTTTTCGTCTGTGTTTTTAGAACTGTCCATATATGTGTGGACATAGCCTAAATGCCACAAAAGTTTTAATGGTGTTGTACTTTTACAATATGAATTTGAAGAGTGAAATATGGCTGCTCTTTCCAAGGCTGCAGACTGTGCTGGAAAGCTCTTTGTCTTCCACTCCTCTCTGCCCATTGCTGAGGCTCCAGGCAAGCTGAAGAACAGAGAGGACAAAAAACTGGTGGGCACAGACAAAGAAAAGGTACAGTCTTTAATCTTCTACCTCATAGAATCTTTTGACACTCCCACGGGTTTCAAATTAAAGTAATACACTTTACTTTTTTAACTTAATACATAAATTAACGTTTTCTGAAGCATGTCACTTTCCTCAGAATTGTGATTTCATTCCCCCTCTATCTCTTGTTTTCTTTAGTCATTATTCCAGCCCCAAGTGAGTTTTTACGCTAACCTGGCAAAGGAGTGTGTGACACAGGGCTGCTGCGTTGATCTCTTCTTGTTTCCTAATCAGTATGTGGATGTGGCCACGTTAGGGGTGGTCCCCACATCAACAGGTGGCTCTGTCTACAAATACACATATTTCCAGGTTAGTACAGGAAACCTCAGGGTATTTGTTTTGATGGGTCTATAAATTGCTGTGTTGCACTTGTGGTATGGTGATGATAAAATGCTTAGTCATGTGCTCATATTCTGCTTGTGATTGTATGTCAGGCTCAATCTGACCAGGAGCGGTTCCTGAATGATCTCAGGAAAGACATACAGAAGCCAATGGGCTTTGATGCAGTGATGAGAGTCCGAACCAGCACTGGTGAGTGTCCATCCTTGGCGCTATAACTGAAGTCGAGAATGTCTGGTGGCTGTCCTCCAAGGGAGGGCTGTGAGTTTGGAACAGATTGCGTTTGAGACCGCGTTTTCAATTGATCTTTACCAGGAATCCGGGCCACAGACTTTTTTGGTTCCTTCTACATGAGCAATACCACAGATGTGGAGCTAGCAGGTCTGGACTGTGACAAGACCGTCACAGTGGAGTTCAGACATGATGATAAGCTCAGTGAGGAGACTGGTGCGCTCATGCAGGTTTGTGAAAAGGAGAGAGTGTTAACCTGCATCTTGAATCATTTTTTTTTGGTCCACTTTGCTGACCTTTGTTCTTTATTTTGTGTGTCTGCAGTGTGCTGTACTTTACACCAGCTGTAGTGGTCAGCGGCGGCTACGCATCCACAACATGGCAGTAAACTGCTGTGCCCAGCTAGCTGACCTATACAGAAACTGTGAGACAGACACCATCATAAACTTCTTTGCCAAGTATGGTGAGTGAGACAGTGTTATCCTGAACTTGGCATCTGCTCTACAACATTTATATATAGTATGGGTTTCTTTAATGATGAACTAATGGTTTTTGTGCTCATGTGATTTATAGCATATCGTAGTGTGCTGAACAACCCTACCAAGAACGTGCGGGACAGTCTGGTCAACCAGTGCGCCCAAATCCTGGCATGCTACCGCAAAAACTGTGCCAGCCCATCTTCTGCTGGACAGGTGAGTTCTGTATTGTTACTAGTAGCGTTGATTTCACTTTATTGCAGATTCATTTATTGTTGTTTGCATGCTAGAGCACAGTTGGGATGCGCATAATTGGTTAATTATCTAACAATCCAAGCCTCTGTTTTTACAGCTGATCCTCCCAGAGTGTATGAAGCTGCTCCCTGTTTACCTTAATTGTGTGCTGAAAAGTGATGTTCTGCACCCCGGAGCTGATGTTTCCCTGGACGACCGCGCCTACCTAAGACAGCTGGTCAGCGCCATGGATGTGGCAGAGAGCCATGTGTTCTTTTACCCACGACTGCTACCAGTGGTGAGACACAGTGGTTGGCATACTGTTCTTTGCATGTGTCTACTGCTCTGAACATAATAACAGAATAAGCCAGCATCCAAGTTTTAAAAGGCAGAATTTTCACAGAATTATTATTATTTTTTTTTTTTCTAAAACATTTTATCTACATTTGTGTCCTCAATTATCTCCTATCTCTGTATAGCACAAGCTGGATGTAGAGAGCAACGTTCTTCCTGTAGCCATTAGGGACTCTGAAGAAAGGTTGTCTAAAGGGGGAATATACCTGCTGGAGACCGGGCTCAATCTTTTCCTGTGGGTGGGGGCCAATTCACAACAGGAGCTCCTCCAGAACATCTTTGGCACGCCTGCATTCAGCCAGATAGATGCCAACATGGTACGACTCTCAACTCGACTCTCACCTTGTGCATCGTGTAATCTCTCATTTTTTGTGTTGCATTCATAGCTAATCTTATGTTTTACTATTAGACGTCTTTGCCGATTTTGGATAATCCATACTCGAAGAGGCTGAATGAGATTATTGAGTCTTTCCGTGTGCAGCGCTCTCGCTACATGAAGGTAAAACCTGTCAGCAGCTGCTTTTTGCTTTCTTCTACTTTCTCTTTTCCTATTTACATTGTGGCCTCTTTTCATCTTCCATATGTCCTTTTACCAATAAGACCAACTGTTGATACTCTTTGTTTCAGCTGATGGTGGTAAAGCAAGAAGACAAGCTAGAGCTCATCTTCAAACACTTCCTTGTGGAGGACAAAAACAATAGTGGTGGGGCATCGTACGTGGACTTCTTGTGTCATATGCACAAGGAGATTCGCCAGCTCCTAAGCTAGGAGAGCCCCGGTACCCTTTATTCAGACGCGCTTTATCCTTTTTATTTGACCCAATAATAAATTAAATCCCTCCTCCCATCATCTTCTCTCCTCCTCTTATATAATCGTATCCAGGGTGAGGGGGGAAAAGCCACCTGTTAGGTTCAGGCAAGGATGCTCTCTTTGACTCCGAGGTCTGTATGGTTTATGGTTTTGGGTAAAGGTGTGCAGGTTTCACTGGATGGATGTCTGTGTGCATGAATGCTTGTATACATGAATTATGTATCAGAAGCGTTTGATCAGTTCACCACCCCTTATAGCCGATCAGAGGGATCAGTCTATTCAGAACAAACACTTCTGTGCAAAAAATAAACAATCAAGAGGTAGGAGCTCAAACGGGCTTCATTATTGTGTGTGTGTGTGTGTGCACGCATGTTAAGACTGTGAACCGGTTGATAATGTGGAAAACACTGGCACTGT